>NW_024737042.1:7180237-7222737 GCF_018991925.1 Homarus americanus | reverse complement strand
TGTACATGTATCTGTGCTTATACTGTACGTGTCCATACAGGGAGCCTTCCTCATCTACGGCTTGTCCTTACTTACTGCTCTACTTCTGGGTCTGTTAGAATTGCTGTGCCAACCTGGGAATATCAAGCAACAGTTGAAATGAGGAACATCTCAACTAACGAAAAAACATTAAATAAGTCAAGTCAGAGAAGGCGGAAAATACTTTAGTCTATGCTTAAAGTTACAGAAAATGGAACTAAAATCGACTTGTGGATTAACTGTTGTATTTTGTGTAGTATTACATGTAGGCTACACCGAAGTAGAAGTGAAGATATATTCTTTTCTGAGTTATTTAGAGCAAGGATGAGGTAAAACTGAATGAGAGGGAGCGAAACACACTGCCTCTCTTTGTTTACACCGATGAATTAAATATTTACGTGTAACATAAAGGTTCCTGTTTTTTTAGGTTAGGGTCCTGGCTCGATGATGTCATAGAGATTGTGAAACGTCAGAGACACAAGCAAACAAATCCATGCTTTGTAAACACTATTATGGTTTGTGGTTTTCTGTTCGTCTTTTTTCTGTCATTCTCTTTCTCTTTTTATTACGTCTTTCTGTCTCTCTTTGTCTATAATATTTGTATTCGAGAATCTAGATAAATACCTGAGCGAGAGATACAGGATACAGACTGACAGACACAGAAAGACATTTGTTAGTAACAGGTGTATTCTTATTCTTTAAGTAACCTTTTATTACATGTTCTAGAGGTATGAAAGAAGTTTTCTTTGATGCAAATCACTGAAGTTACTCGTTCTCACACGTCTGTCATCTCGAGTATTACCAAACAGTGCATCATGGGAAGGGTAGCAGGAACTGAGACGTTTTATGAATGATCACATAAAACTATGGGAAAGGTCTGACGTATAAGAATAGTTTTGTTTACCACAATAAGTCATCGATTTATTTTCTTTGAACAAATTTTAGGCAAAAGAAAATGGTTCAGTGTAAAAACTTAGTACAATAAACCATGCTTGTAGGTCTGTTTTACTGCCTTTAAATTGTACATTTTCTTTATAATACGTTTCTGAAGTTAAATTGAGACTGTTGATATTTTTTTGTGTTTAAATGTGCATTTTAGAAGAAATTATGTGGACGTAAAAGTGACTCCCGTATCGTACTTATCAGCTCACAACTCTTCGAGTGGCAGTCAGTCAGTTCTCTGTTACACACTGTTGGCGAGAAATAATATCAGAGTTGCCTACTTAGCGACTTTGTAGCTAGATCTAGAGCTTTTTGTTTTTTTCTAGCGACATTTTAGAGCGATTTGCGACTTGTCGCAAATCTAGAGATATCCACAGAAATCTAGCGACTTTCTGGATACTTTTGGACTGTCCATGAAAACTCAGTTTTCCTAATTTCGAGCCATAATATATAGCAACGGGGTTACAGGGACAATAAATAATAAAAGTTTAATACATTTGAACGGGTCGCGGTACAGACTGAGGGACACGTCTATTTCCTGATCACTTGATGTCAGCCCGTCCATGGCTAATGTTGCCGTGTCGTCATTTATTTGTCTATTACCTTCGCCTTTGTAGCACCTGGGTAACTTACCTTTTTGTCAGATATGCAATATGAATTTCATTAATACGCAAAATTTTAAAGAATATTAGCAAAACATCTTATAGAATTAATTCTATCAAGCCTGCGTGGTTCCAAACTTCTCATACGCCTCCACCATGGGTGACCCATAGACTCCATACAGTTGCCCCGCAGGTCGACACTGTTCACCCGCTTTGCCAAAACCATCAAGGAAAGTTTCTGCTTGTTTGCATGCTGTTTATTAATTTGAACCCTTCATAGTCCCAATAGAAAATGGGTAAGCCACAGTATTCGCAGCGATTTAGGAAGGAATGGCTCAGAGATGACAGATACAAAAATTGGCTTCTGGAGGTGCCAGGAGATAATAAAAAAGGATTTTGTAAATTTTGCAAGTGTACTTTGTCTGCTAAGTTGTGCGACATTGAAAAACACTAAAACACTAAAAAACACAAGAAAGCAGAAGAGCCGTTTAGTGCAGAAAGACAGACAATTTTACCATTCAAGAAACTTGGTGAAGCAAAAAAAGTGGAGGGAACTCTGGCCATGTTTGTAGCTGAACATTGTTCTATTCTTGTGGTAGAACACTTAAGTGAAGTGTGTAAAGTATGTTTTAGTGACAGCAAGGCAGGCAGTGAACTCAAGTTAAAAAGATCAAAGTGTTCTGGGATAATATGCAATATTCTTGCGCCACATTTCACAGAAAATCTGAAAAATGATATTGCTGATAGAAAATTCAGTTTAATCATCGATGAAAGTAACGATGTTTCCGCCTCAAAGATGCTAGGAATTGTGATTAGATACTACACGGATTCGATGAAGCGTATTGTGGTAACCTTTTTAGATTTAGTGGAACTGGGTGGGTGTAATGCAGAAGCAATTTGTGAGGCACTGAAAAAGTCGATCAAAGACAATGGACTAGACCTGCTGAATTGACTTGCACTTGGGACAGACAACGCGTCAGTAATGGCCGGGATTATCAGTGGAGTGTTCGCAAGGTTAAAAGCTGAAGTCCCACATCTACAGCGAATTAAATGTGTATGCCACTCCCTACAGCTTGCTGTGTCACATGCTACGTGCGAGAAAATGCCACGGCACTTAGAGTTCATGATTAAGGAAATATATAACTGGTTTTGTCATTCTTCTGTCCGTCAGGCTAAGTACAAAGAACTCTATGAAACTATTAATGATGGTGTACCACCTTTGAAATTGATACAGCTGTGTCAGACTCGCTGGTTATCTATTGAGCGCGCTGTGGGGAGAATTCTACAACAATGGCTCGAGCTGAAGACCCACTTCCAGGTAGCAAAACTACAAGAAAGATGTTACACAGCAGAACTTTTGCACTCAATGTTAGATGATGAGGAAAATCATGCATTTCTCTTATTTCTTAGGCCAGTGCTTGCAGAGGTACAAGCTGTAAACCTGGCCTTTGAAGCAGAAATGCAGGACCCAACAAAACTGATGAAGGATTTGGTTTTACTTATTGATTCATTGGGCTCTAAGATACTGACTCCCGGGAAAAAACTCTCAAACTGCACTGTTATTGAAGAACACTTGGATCCTAGGCCATACTTGGGCTTTCAGTTCGAAAAAAAAATGGATGAATGCAAGCTTCCCCCACAGGTTGAAAGCATTGTACGAGAAAGATGCATTAATTTTGTTGTTGAACTCATAAAACAACTTCGTCAACGCTTACCTGACAACATTCGTGTGCTGCAGTCTATTTCTTTTCTGAGTGCCGATGAATGCTTGAAGCCTATTAAATCAGATATACTTGGTTTGGCACACTTATTTACAGAAGATTCCAGCACCCTTACCAAGATTGATTTCCAGTGGAAAAAACTGCATCACACAATCTGGACAGAAACATCTAACACCCTAATATTGTGGTCAGAAGTGGCAAATTACAGAGATGCGACAGGTGAAAACCCACCATGATCTGGCTGAAATTGCACTCGCTGCCTTATCTCTTCCGCATTCAAACGCAGATGTAGAGCGCACATTTAGTAATATGAACTTTGTGAAATCAAAATTGCGCAACAAAATGAAACTATCGACATTAAAGGCAATTCTTACAATAAAGTATGGGTTAAAAAGACAGAACACCTGTTGTGCAAGTTATGAACTTCCTAGTGATATTTTAAGAAAGATAGGGACTGTGGAGGCATACAGTTACAAGAGAACCTGAACCAAGCACTTCACATGCTTCCAGCTCTACAGTTGTTCACACTGCCGACGACTACGAAAAGGACTGGGATGCAATTACTATTGAATAATAGGTAAGTGTGCACATTAAACTTTAAAAAAAATAATATTTTTATTTTTACATAATGCATTTTATTTATACTCCGTCCATTATAGTCGGCATTATGAAAATATTATTTGCATCAAATTACTGAAGGGGGGGGGAATAATAGCTAGCGACTTTCCATGGAAGATTTAGCGACATTTAGCTACTTTTAGGTACCAGCCTAGTTGGCGACTACTGGGTCTGTAAGGTTATGGAAGAAAAGTGTCCCGCACATCACTGCCCCTGCTGTTCAGAAGCTCGGGCGAATCAAAACAAACCATCACACACAAAAGTCATCAGTTACTTGACTCCACTGACTGATGTGTATGGAGGAACAATCACGTATATTAACATTATACAAACTATTAAGTGAATATTCCATATATACAGTAAATATAAAACTCATGTAACCTAACCTATTTAAAGTAAAGATGAATTTTAACATGGGGTTGTCTTAAAGGAAATAGTCTCTCTTTATATATAGTATGTGCTATTACCATTGAGTTGTAGTAATAATAACAAAAAGACTTCCTTCTTATTCAAACCTCCTTTCCGTCTTAAGATTAAATCGACCTAAAACACGTCTGCAATACTAGTTCACGTCTTGTTATATTTAATAGTTATTTATGAACCTGTGTATGTATGTTTGCCTGATGTAAGATGGTGTGTGGCAGACTGTAACATCACAATTATATTATTTGATTCTCTCTTCCATGTCCTCTCTCTCTCTCTCTCTCTCTCTCTCTCTCTCTCTCTCTCTCCTTCCGTCTTCATCCCTCCCTTTCCACCAACCACGGAATGTATTTTTCTTTTAGAGAAAGAGGAAATTAAAATAAGAGAAAATGGTTAGAGGTGTAGGAAGGTTATTGATAGTTCGGAAATTGAATAGGTGGACAAAGAGGTAACAGATAGCCTTGTTAATTATGAGGCATTGGGTTGGTTAGTGTAGGCGTTTATCTACACGGCTGACTCTATCATCGCTACTGACACTAGCTAGCTTATATCCTATCCCATATTCAAGGGATTTAAGGCCATATTTTGTAATCCATTGACCTTACTAGCGAATTCTGGTCATGGGAGGCTGTCTGTCTGTTCCCAACACTCTGAAATATCCTTTATAAGCTGTATCCCTTTCCTCTCTCCCTCCTCTCCATCCCCTCTCTTCCTGCCCTTGAAATATCCCTTCCACTCAGTACCCCCTCTCTTCCGTCCTTCCCCTACCCTCCGTCCTTCCTTCCCTCCCCTGCTTCCTATATTCCCCCTTCCCCTCCTTCCAACCATCCACTCTACCACCCCATATATATATACCTCCTTTTCCTCTCCGCACCCTTCCCTTCCCTTTCCTTTCTCCCCCACCCTCTACTTTCTTCCCACCCCTCCCTCCCTCTCCTCTCTCCCACACCTTTCCCTCCCCCTCTTCTCCCACCCCTCCTCTCCTTTTTCCCTCTCCTCTCCTTTTTCTCCCTCTCCTCTCTTCCTACCCCCTCCCTCTCACCCATCCTCTCCTCTCCCTTTATGTCCCTACCCCTCCTATCCATTCCCCTTCCTCTGTCCCTGCCCCTCCTCTCCCCTCCCTTTCCTTCCTCCCTCTGTGCCTACCCATTACCCCCCTCTCTCCCCATACCCCCCTCTCTCCCCATACCCCCCTCTCTCTAACCACCCTTACTATCTTCTCTCGCCTCCAACCACTCTCCCACCCCAAAATACCCCTTCCAATCTGTCACTCGCTCCCTCTCCCCACCTTTCCCTCATCTCTTCCCCACCCCACCCCTCCCCTCTCTCCCCACCCTCCCTCCCTAACCCCTCTCCCCCTGTACCCCCTCCCCTCCTCTACATCCAGTGTCAACAGAGGGAGGCAGCACCAAGGCCATACCGTCACAACACTTGACGTCCCTCTGCTCGATGACCTCCAACCAGAAGTCACCGAGACCGACCCTCTTGTTTATATATATTACTGCGGCGTGTGTCTGTAGAGGACTCGGTTTATTACGTCACTGTTAATGGTAAGCTAATAATTGAATATACTCGTACTCTGTTTTCCTGTGGGTTGTTGGGGATCCTGATGACGGGTTTCATTAGGTTAGGTTAGCTGGTTTAGATTAAGTTAGTTAAGGATGTATAGGTTAGGTTAGGTTAGGCTCTGGACCTGGTTCAAGGAGGAAAACTTGAGCCTCTATAGCTCAAGTTATTCTTAGAGAAGAAAATGTTACTTTTATTTGCACGGGTTTGGCTGAGAGTCTGATGTCATCATAGGATCTCCATGGCGTCACGTTCCCTGAACCAGTTTAGAAAACAGGACTTTAATATTTGTGTAAATAAATGACACGTGTGTGTGTGTGTGTGTGTGTGTGTATGTGTGTGTGTATGTGTGTGTGTGTGTGTGTGTGTGTGTGTGTGTGTGTGTGTGTGTGTGTGTGTGTGTGTGTGTGTGTGTGTGTGTGTGTGTGTGTGAGATAAACATGCTCGCCTCGCAAGCGAACGGACCCGGGCTCGATCCCTGGGCAGGGTGAATCTATGTGCAAGTTTCTTTACGCCATTTGCCTCTGTCTACCCAGCAGTAGTTGGAGACCTGGATGTTAATCGATTTACGGATCGTGTTCCGAGGTAATGGTTAACCAGTGCAGTTGGCGAGTTGTCTGGTCTTCTCGGATTATTCCTTAATACTGGGTCATGCAGCTCGTTAACTTAGGGTGTGGTGGTTGTGTTGGCGACAGCTTCTACACCTTAAACAAATTCATGCCTAGGTGCTAGGTGGCCCTTGGGCCGGCCATCCTTGTTACACGAGAGGCAACCATTATATATTATTGACGTAGATATTTAGATCGAGATAAATGAATATAACATTAAGTCGCTTAGATTGATACATATACAGAGCGAGAGAGCGAGCTATTTTAAGATTCTGCACGTGGACCCAGGCAAGAATACCCTCTTTTAAGCAGCTGAGCCTTCACCGACACACAAGGCTGTGTTTACATTGTGTCTGTGGCTCCTGTCTTCCCACTATCACACACACACACACACACACACAAATATCCTCGATTCATATAAGGAAAAACAATTTGATTGGTGTTTATCCTTCCTCAGGTTGTGTTGATAGTTAATAGACAACTTTTGGTAAACATGTGAGAGTCATGAACCAATGTGAAATATTAGGAAGAGTTACTGAATATTTAGCTGATTAACTTAATGCCAAGGATTATCTTATGTGAGTCAGAGAGATGAATCACTGTTACGTCTCTTATTGGTTGATGGAGAGACCTTTAATCCTCAATGTCTCGTTAGTCTCTATCTCTCTACTTCCCTCACCTCTCTTCCCCCTCCCTCCCACGTTTCTCCTCAGCTGGGGATGAGAACCTATTTTACTGTATCTATGTACTGTATGTATGCATGATGCATGTATGTGTGTGTGCTTCTGGTTACCTGTGTAATCTCTGTAGAGGTGAACTGGAAGCAACATTCATAAATGTTTATGGGTTAAGTTTACAAACCCAAATGGTCTTTTCTCCGTTTATTAAAATTTAATAAACTGTCGCACATTTACTGGCGTTTAACCGTAATTAACGCTGTGAGCATGAATAATGGACGAAGCGAATGTGTAATTAGCTCCATAGGCACACGTCTAGTGGGCGTGAGAGACACGAACAGACTGGCCGAGGGCCAGCTACTTTATTTATGACTGTGGTTAAGAGACGAGAGTTCAGTGGAAATATACTGTCACATGTCCAATGGATGACTTCTCAGGGCTCATAGTAAACTTACCTTGGGTGATGTAATTATATAAACCTAATGTATGTAACCCACATTTATTTAAGTATTACTGTCTGTTAGACGGGCTAATACATATCTATGTCTGTCTACTTGTCTACCTGTTTGCCTGTCTGAAAGTCTGTCTGCATCTCTGTGTCAGCAGAGGTACAAGTGTGTGTTGTGGGAAGAATCGAAAGGTTAATTTGGCTCATTTTAAACAGTGTTTGACACACACACACACACACACATACACACACACACACACACACACACACACACACACACACACACACACACACACACACACACACACACACACACACACACACACTCAGTGTCGTCATAATCACACGTAAGCCTAACCGAATGACGTAAAAATCACATGTATAAAGAGTGGAGTGACGTCAGAATCACACGTGCGACGAACCGAATGACGTCATAATAATTCTGATCATCTAGTACAGTAAGTGTGTAATTGCTCTCGAGTTCGTAAATGTCTGTAATTACGGGAGAAAAGTGTTGTCGTACGTGTGTGGGTGCTGGATTACCTGCCCTCCCCCGCCCTGGCTCCCCCGCCTAGCTCCCCCGCCTAGCTCCCCCCGTCGCCTCCCCCGGTGTTGTGTAGGAAAGAGTGGTGATTGGTCAGGATGGTTCCAGAACCTAACATAACCTAGACTAACGAAACGTAACGTAATCTAAACCTTACATAACCTGAGAGAGAGATAGAGAGAGATCGGGGGAGGAAGGCAATGACGTCACCAGGGTTATTATTAATACTCGTAGAGATTTTGACTATTTGTAATCTCTCTCTCTCTCTCTCTCTCTCTCTCTCTCTCTCTCTCAGTTCAGGTAAGGTTCAGATTACGTTACGTTTCGTTAGGTTAATAATGGTTGCCCCTCGTGTGAATTTGTATAAGGTGTAGAAGCTGTCGCCAACACAACAACCACACCCCAAGTTAACGAGTTGCATGGCCCAGTGTCAAGGAATAGTCCTATAAGACCGGACAACTCGCTAACTGCACTGGCTAACCATTACCCCGGAATACGATCTGCAAATCGATTAACACCCAGGTTCCCAATTACTGCTGGGTAGACAGAGGCAAATGGCGTAGAGAAACTTGCACATACATACACATACACACACACATATACATACACTTGACCACCGAAGGGTCAAGACGTACCTGGCGCTCCTCTCGGAGCAGCCAGGTCAACTGTTATGTTGGCCCATACCAACTCCCTCCCCTGAACCCTCCTCCCCACCGGAATATCAACAAGTTCACGCCAGAAGTTACTATTTCATTTAGGAAAGGAATGGAACCAGTGTTAAACAGAGGTGAACAGTGGTGAACAGTGCTTAAGTCAGTGAGAACAACTCAACAGTAACAGTGGTACCCAAGTTGACCTTCACACAGTGAGGTCCCAGGTACCCAGTGATAACGGCGGCCCGACCCAACAACCAGCGATGTGTTAATCCGTCTACGATAGGAAGGCCTGGGACCACACCTCACTCATAGAACACCGTCTGTGAGGGAACTACTACACCACGTGAGGCCCCTCATAACACCATCTGTGAGGGAATTACTACACCACGTGAGGCCCCTCATAACACCATCTGTGAGGGAATTATACACCACGTGAGGCCCTCATAACCATCTGTGAGGGAATTACTACACCACGTGAGGCCCCTCATAACACCATCTGTGAGGGAATTACTACACCACGTGAGGCCCCTCATAACACCATCTGTGAGGGAATTACTACACCGCGTGGAGGCCCCTCATAACACCGTCTGTGAGGGAGTTGCTACACCACGTGAGGCCCCTCATAACACCATCTGTGAGGGAATTACTACACCACGTGAGGCCCCTCATAACACCATCTGTGAGGGAATTACTACACCACGTGAGGCCCCTCATAACACCATCTGTGAGGGAATTACTACACCACGTGGGGCCCCTCATAACACCATCTGTGAGGAATTGCTACACCACGTGAGGCCCCTCATAACACCATCTGTGAGGGACTACTACACCACGTGAGGTCCCTCCTAACACCATCTGGGAGGGAGTTACAACACTACGTGTTTGCTGTTCAACACCTACATTAATCTGTATGTTCACTGTATGTTCCTTCACCTTTCTCTAATGAAGGCTTTTGTTAAACCACCAATGTATGTAATAAGTCATTTATGTCCAATGTATATTTTCAGCCTTCGGGCTGCAGAACTTTTTCAATAAACCGTTAATTATTATTATTATTATTATTATTACATACACATACACACACACATATACATACATACACATACACACACACATATATACATACATGCATAGACACCTCTCCTTTCCTTCACCTTGCCTTCTCCTCCTCCTCTGACTCACCTCCTCTTCCCCCTCAATTCTCCTTCCCCCCCCTCCTCCTCCTTCATCATCTTCATATCTTGGGAAGGCTGTATTATCTTCGCTCTGTGGGTTAGGTGACGTCAAGCTTCTCTGTATACTGGGAACAACTCGCCCACTGTCGACTGCCGTGCATGGATCTCTCTACATCTGTCATGGGTCTGTGTACACTGGTCTTTGATCTATCTACATCTGTCGAGGGGCTTTGTACATTTGTCGTGGGTCTGTTTATATATGTCCTGGGTCTGTCTACAACTGTTATGGGTCTGTCTACATCTGTCATGGATCTGTTTACATTTGTAATGGATCTGTCTCCATCTGTCGTCATAAATCTGCTTACATCTGTTATGGTTCTGTCTACACGTGTCATGAATCTGTCTACACTTGCCGTCTTATTGTTTAATCACTGTGTACTTGCTGATCAAAAGTTTTCTGTAATTATGTATCTTCTGTGTATTATATATGTAAGATATCACGTGCAGAATAGACACCCTAACCTACCCTAACCTAAACTAATCTTCAATTGATGATTTCATTGTAATAGATGAATAATGAGAGAATTAGTTCAGATGAGATATTGTGTATTTTAATGTGATGTGGCGGCCATTTTGAAAAAGGCTGCCAGTCACCAGCAGGCAGATACAGATTGCCTCAAATCTTTAAAATGTTCCTCGTGGGTCCTAGTAACAGTGTACAAAATATGATGCTTTAGTCAACAAGTGAACCATTTTTCCCTTATTCTCTGGACTAAAATTAAATTCAGAGGACTAACTCCTTTATTTATTTATTATCTATCTGGTTCTCTCTTTCTTCCTTTGTGTACCTGTCTCTATGTCTGTCTGTCTTCTGCCTTTGTTCCGTTAATTTTTGTCTGTCTGAAATCTGTTTTTTTTGTTTGTTTCCTGTTTGTGTAATTATCTTCCTGTCTGTCTGTCTATATACTTGTCTATCTGTCACTCTTATTCAGTGTTTATATTGCCTTATGATAATACCACTGCTGACAGAGGGTGAGGAATGCTTCGTCTGGCGAACTGTTGCTGCTGCCTGGAAGAACAAGTCAGGCGCTGGTGGTTGCTCGTGGTGGTGATGATTCTGTGTAGGGGTCAAGTGTATTGTTTACTGTATTCACACACACACAGAAACACACACACACACACACACACACACACACACACACACACACACAAACAGAGAAACAACACACACACACACACACACACACACACACACACACACACACACACACACACACACACACACACACACACACACACACAGAAACACACACGCACACAGAAACACACACGCACACAGAAACACGCACGCACACACACACAGAAACACACACACACACACACACAGATACACACACACATAAGAACTCTGTGGACTAAACAATATGACACACCCCCTCCCCTTCCTTATCCATCTCACTAATGTTGACGCAGCTGAGCAAACAAATAACCTTTTCGCTACTATATGCCAGACGCCTCCCCGGCTTGACACAACCACTCTCCCTGCTTACCTACCAGCCCCCCTTCCCACTGACTTAGTAGAAGAATTTGAAGTAGCAAAACGCCTGGACAAACTAAAATTAAAATGCTCTCCCACCTCCATTGACTTACCAATGAAACTCTTCAAGGAGTTCTCCCCGGAGCTTGCTAAACCCCTATGCTCCATCATCAATGCTTCTCTGTCAAGCCAGATGCCCAGCTGACTGGAAGACCTCTTATGTATCACCAGTGCCCAAGTCAACCAGCCCACAATCCTTAAATCAGCTACGACCTATTGCAATCACCCCAATACCCAGCCTAATCTGTGAAAGTTTTGTGTTCGACTGGGCTTATGCTGATATTGCATCTCGAGAAACTAAAAACGTCTGTAGCTGTCGCCTTCATTGATTTCACTAAAGCATTCGACCTAGTCGACCACAATATAATCATCAACAAAGCTATTGACCTCGGGCTTCGGAGAAGTCTTATACCATGGCTTACAGACTTCCTCAGTGACCGACGCCAAGCTGTACGCTTCCGAGGGGCTGTCTCCACCTTTCAGTCACTCACCTGTGGCGTCCCCCAAGGCACCAAGATGGACCACTCTGCTTCCTTATGCTCATCAATGATGCCCTAAGAGAAACCCCTGCTCGCTGGAAATATGTCGACGACTCCACCATTGGGATCAGCGTCAACAATTCTGCTCCCAACTATACCGCCCTTCAGGATTTATTGAACAGTCTCAAAACTGGGCCACCAACAACCATGTCACCATCAACCATACCAAGACCATGGTTATGCATCAACCTCTCCTCCGACATTGTCCCCTCCTTCCATTACTCTAGGTCGAACACACTCCAGGTTGTAGATTCCACAGGCTCCTCGGCGTCACCATAGACAACAAACTAAATTGGAAACCACACGTCAGTGAAGTTGTCAAATCCTCCAGTTTCCGTCTCCACCTCCTCCGCCGACTCAAGTCCCTCAGGTTCCTGCACAAGCTCCTCAGTGTTTACACAACATTCATACTTCCCAAAGCTCACCTATGCCTCCCCACCTGGTCTTCCTCCCTAAATGCCACACAACGTAAACACCTAGAAAAAGTGCAAAAGAGGGCATGCAAGATTATTCTCTCCCTTCCTACTCCACATATCAAGCGCTCAACACACTGACCCTTTCGACTCTCACTGACCATCACGACCTCATCTGCAAATTTGGTAGAAGCTTCTACATCCTCGACACCGGCTCCTACTACCACCTGAGATCCCTGTCCGAGAATTGCTGTTCGACACCACAACCGCATCCAGCCCATACGTGCACGAACTGATCGCTATAAGAACAGCCCAGTCCCAACCATTGTAAAATTATCAATAACTTAATAAACCCAGTGTATTCACTCCCAGTAAACACTACTCCTTGCACTGTCACTATGTTGAAATGAACTGTAGTTTGAGCTTTTCCCCATCTAGTTATTATATGTCTTATTTGTTTCACTTATGTTACTTGTATATTATTTGTAATTCGTAACCCATTCCCCAAATATGTAACTGTATATTTTCAGCCTTCTAGCTGCCAAGCTCTTTCAATAAACCGTTAATTATTATTATTACTATTACTATTATTATACACAGACACACACACACACACACACACACACACACAGAAAACACACACACACACATAGATACAGACACACACACACACATAGACGGAGACACATAGACGGAGACACACAGGCACACACACACACACACACACACAGAAACACACACACACACACACACACACACACTGCAGAAACGCACACATCAGTCAATGACATGGTAAGCTTAAAGAACTCTGTGGACTAAACAATATGAGCAAACAAATAACCATTTTGCTACTATATGCCAGACGCTCCCACGGCTTGACACAACCACTCTCCCTGCTTACCTACCAGCCCCCCTTCCCACTGACTTAGTAGAGGAATTTGACGTAGCAAAACGCCTGGACAAACTAAAATTAAAACGCTCTACCACCCCCATTGACTTACCAATGAAACTATTCAAGGAGTTCTCCCCGGAGCTTGCTAAACCCCTCTGCTCCATCATCAATGCTTCTCTCAGTCAAGCCAGATGCCCAGCTGACTGGAAGACCTCTTATGTATCACCAATGCCCAAGTCAACCAGCCCACAATCCTTAAATCAGCTACGACCTATTGCAATCACCCCAATACCCAGCCTAATCTGTGAAAGTTTTGTGTTTGACTGGGCTTATGCTGATATTGCAGGAGTCGTAGACCCTCAGCAATTTGGCAACATGAAAACTTCCTCCACCACTCACTGTCTTGTCAGCTTTCTCGATTACATATACCGCCATCTCGAGAAACGAAAAACGTCTGTAGCTATCGCCTTCATTGATTTCACTAAAGCGTTCGACCTAGTCGACCACAATATAATCATAAACAAAGCTATTGACCTCGGGCTTCGGAGAAGTCTCATACCATGGCTTACAGACTTCCTCAGTTACCGACGCCAAGCTGTACGCTTCCGAGGGGCTGTCTCCACCTTTCAGTCACTCACCTGTGGCGTCCCCCAAGGCACCAAGATGGGACCACTCTGCTTCCTTATGCTCATCAATGATGCCCTAAGAGAAGCCCCTGCTCGCTGGAAATATGTCGACGACTCCACCATTGGGATCAGCGTCAACAATTCCGCTCCCAACTATACCGCCCTTCAGGATTTATTGAACAGTCTCCAAAACTGGGCCACCAACAACCATGTCACCATCAACCATACCAAGACAATGGTTATGCACATCAACCTCTCCTCCGACATTGTCCCACCTCCTTCCATTACCCTAGGTCCGAACACACTCCAGGTTGTAGATTCCACGAAGCTCCTCGGCGTCACCATAGACAACAAACTAAATTGGAAACCACACGTCAGTGAAGTTGTCAAATCCTCCAGTTTCCGTCTCCACCTCCTCCGCCGACTCAAGTCCCTCGGAGTTCCCGCACACGAGCTCCTCAGTGTATACACAACATTCATACTCCCCAAGCTCACCTATGCCTCCCCCACCTGGTCTTCCTCCCTAAATGCCACACAACGTAAACACCTAGAAAAAGTGCAAAAAGGGCATGCAAGATTATTCTCTCCCCTTCCTACTCCACATATCAAGAAGCGCTCAACACACTGACCCTTTCGACTCTCACTGACCATCACCGGCCTCATCTGCAAATTTGGTAAGAAGCTTCTACACCATCCCCGACACCGGCCCCTACCACCTGAGATCCCCTGTCCGAGAATTGCTGTTCGACACCACAACCGCATCCAGCCCATACGTGCACGAACTGATCGCTATAAGAACAGCCCAGTCCCAACCATTGTAAAAATTATCAATAACATGTAATAAATCAGTGTATTCACTCCCAGTAAACACTGCTCCCTACACTGTCACTATGTTGAAATGAACTGTATTTTGAGCTGATCCCCATCTAAGTTACTATATGTCTTATTTGTGTCACTTATGTCACTTGTATATTATTTGTAATTCGTAACCCATTCCCCAAATATGTAACTGTATATTTTCAGCCTTCTGGCTGCCAAGCTCTTTCAATAAACCGTTAATTATTATTATTATTATTATTATTATTACATAGAACACACACACACACACATAGAACACACACAGACACACAGACACACTGTCATGGGTTGCGTTGGGCCTCCCGCACAACCCATCCCAAATGTTTGTTTACGGTAGAGATAAGGTAACCCGCCAGCCATGACTGGGACATGTAGGGGGGGGCAGGCCAGTGAGACAGTGGTGTACCGTTCATCACTTCACGCCTCAAAAAAACCAATTTAGCCAGTGGGCCTTAGACCTTGGGTTAGAAAAGAACCTCCTGCTCCGCGGACTTAAGATCAGGGGCCATACAGTCCTACCAGTGCTACGGGTCTGTGTGTGCAAATCCCCGAGATTTTTTTGTTAAGTCCAGCGACAAGTTAACACATCCTGTAAAGGAAGTGATCAATGGTGAGGGCCTGTTTGCTACAAGAGCACTCCAGGCCGGCCTAATAGATCTAAACGATTAATTCACCAGGTTGACAAACTCTCCCTTATAACTTACGGTACTGTGGCGTGAATGTGAGTGACTGACCTATCCATGCAAATTATAAGTCCAGTGTATGGAATTGTGCCAAATAAACGTAAGTGCAATCATCTGCCCGTATCTGTGATCCCTCTATTATCATTATTACCAAGGGTAATGACTCATTGGTTATGACAAAGTATAACCAATAACTTAGATGGATGTTGGAAGTTAGTGGAATTCACTAAATCATCATTTATCAAGTACATAATGCATTGGGTGCCGGAAGCAGAGCAAAATTCTACGTAGTGATACACCATAATCTCTTGGGTGAGTAACCAGTGTGAAGGTATCCGAGTTCTACGGTAAGAAAGCCACTTTCCTGCACTTAAAACGTAACACACACACACACACACACACATACATAGAACACATACAGACACACACACACACACACACACACATACATAGAACACATACAGACACACACACAAACACACACACACACACAAACACACACACACACACGCAGAAACACACACAGGCACAGAAACACACACACACACACACACACACACACACACACACACACACACACATAGAACACACACAGACACACACACATACACACACACATAGAACACACACATAGAACACACACACACACACACACACACACACACACACAGTCATGTACAGTATGTTATTAATAAAATATCCTACAACTTCAGCCTCCCATCTGTGAACTCGGTTTAGCTACAGCGTCTCTCTGTTGTATTAAAGAGGAAACAACCTAAGCCTTGTACGTAAGCCGAGCTATGACGTCATCACCCACACAATAACACTGTCATCCAATCACGTGAAACGCCTGTAGCAGGAATGATGACGTCGCTTTGATGTAACTGAAGTGTCATCAGTGACACAGTAGGAATGACGATGCGGTGTCCAATCCCAAGGTAGGAGCTGCAGCGTCCATGACAACATCGTGATATCTCTGCCACGTCACAGGCAAGCAAAAGCATTGAACTTAGCTGGCCAATCATATGGTAGCAGGTGTAGCTTTAATGACGTTACAGTGACGGTACTGTGACGTCACCGTTGGGTGGAGCTGGCACTGAGTGACCAAATAAGACAACACGACGGTAGTTACGATGACTTATATTGCCTTTCTCCTTTAACCCCTTGAGTACGATACCTTAACATCTTGAGTACGATACCTTACCCCATTGAGTACGATACCTTAACCCATTGAGTACGATACGTAAAAACCTTGAGTACGATGCATTAACACCTTGAGTACGATACCTTAACCCCTTGAGTACGATATCTGAACCCTTTGAGTATGGTATCCAACTCCTTGAATTTGTTATATTTACTCCTTGAAGTTAATGTCAAACCTTGAGTACGGTTTTTTAATCTCTTGAGTATGATGCCCATAATCCTTTGAGTACTATGTTTTATTCTTGAGTACGATGTCTTATTCTTGAGTACGATGTCTTATTCTTGAGTACGATGTCTTAACTCCTTGAGTACGATAACTTAACCCCTTGAGTACGGTGTCTTGAGACATTTTACACACACACACACACACACTGGTCATCGGTTCGTCCTATCAGCTGGTTGGTTGACTCGTGACTGGAATTCCTTGGCTTGTGTGTGTGTGTGTGTGTGTGTGTGTGCGGAGAGATTAAGTGGAAGTCACAAGATGTTGAAACCAAAGACTAAAATGATAAAACGAATTTTTCTTCTTCTTTCTCTTTCCAACTCCCCACTCTCTCTCTCTCTCTCTTAATTTCTGTTCACCTGTTTCTTCATTCTTTCTCTCACGTCTTTTATTTTATTCTTTTTTCGTTCTCTACATTTTCAACTTTTTTCATTCTTCTCTCTCTCGGGCGATTTGATAATTCCCGAAAAAAACACACTAAATTTTCTCACATAGTACTGATGTTGAAACCAGTTTTATCTTAAATGTTTAGGTTAGTCTAGGTTTAATAATATGCCAATCCAGAATTTCGGGAGTAACTAGTTTGGCCGAGTTAACACTGCAGTAGTTGTACAGTGTTTGTGACTCATAGTTGGATCTGGTTAGGAGTGGTTTCGACTTATTTCGATTTTAACTAACATATATTTGTCTCTCTCTTTGTCTCTTTTTCTCATCATTTTTGTCTATCTCTCTTTTTCCTCTTCATTCCTCTCTCTCTCTCTCCCTCTCTCTTGCCCATGGGTCTCTCTCTTTCTTTCTGGCTCTCTCTCTTTCATTTTCTTTCTTTCACTTTCTGTCTTACTCTTCTTTTCTCTCTTCGTTTTCATTTTCTGTCTCACTCACTCACTCACTCATTTTGTCTCTATTTATCTCTCTCTCATTCTCTCTCACTTATTTGCTTGCCCCCTCTTCTCATTAACGTATCCCCCCCCTCTCTCTCTCACCCCACGTGTCTCGGGTATGAGTCAGGGGATCTGGCTGAACTTCGTGTAGATATTCTAGCTCGTGTCGTCTCCCACCCTCACACCTGTCGCCTTCGTATTCGCCAGCCCCCCGCCCGCCCCCACCGCCCTCACCGCCCACCCACCCCCGAGGCACCGACCGCCCCGCCACCGACCACCGCCCCACCCACCGGCCGCCCCACCCACCGACGCCCCGCCCGCTGGCCACCCGACCGCCCCCACCACCGACCGCCCACCCACCGACCGCCCCGCACCCACCCCACCGACCGCCCTGCCCCCACCCACCGACCTCCCTGCCCCCACCCACCGGCCTCCTGCCTGCCACCGACTGCCCCGCCCACCCCACCCACCCACCAGGCCGCCCGCGCAGACTCCTGCCCACACACCCACCAGGCCGCCCCGCCCACCCACCGACCGCTACCCCACCCGCCACCGACCGCTACTTTACCCGCGCAGACGCGCCCACCCACCCACCGACCGCCCACGCCGTGTCGTGGCCCCCAGCCCAACCCCTCCATCCCATTGCTTTGACTGCCGTAATGGGTTAGGTTAGGTTAACGTAGTTAGGAAATGTTATGATATATTATGTTAGTTGGGATGGGTTAGGTTAGTTAGGTTATGTTATATTGGGTAAGGATACGGTAGGTTAGGTTAGGTAATATAAGGTTAGATAAGGTAATATAAAGTTAGGTTAGGTTATATAAGATAGATTAAGGTAGGTTAATCTAATTAGGTCAAGGTGTATCTGAACCTTAGTCTATTTGAGGTAAAAATAGTCTAATTACAGGTTTAGGTTTACAGTATATTCAGTTTACCGTTAAAATATATTGACAGAAAAAACACGAAATTACAGTAAGTCAGGTCGTTAAAGTAATTTCTGTAAGTGTTTATAATTGTTTTAAATACATTCGAGTCATTGCTTCACAAAAACACACCACGAATCACATTTTAAACACACACACACAACCACTATACAGAGAGAGAGAGAGAGAGAGAGAGAATAATAATAATAATAACAATAATAATAATAATAATAATAATAATAATAATAATAATAGTAATAATAATTAATAATAATGGTTGCCCCTCGTGTAATGAGGATGGCCGGCCTAAGGGCCACCTAGGCGTGAATTTGTTTAAGGTGTAGAAGCTGTCGCCAACACAACAACCTCACCCTGACTTACCGACCTGCATGACCCAGTGTCAAGGAATAGTCCGAGAAGATCGGACAACTCGCCAACTGCACTGTCTAACCATTACCCCGAAACACGATCCGTAAATCGATTAACATCCAGAGGCAAATGGCGTAAAGAAACTTGCCCATAGTTTAATCCTGCCCGGGTCATCAAACCCGGGTCCGCTCGCTTGCGAGGCGAGGATGCTGACTATTACACACACACACACACACACACACATACACACACACACACACACATACACACACACACACATACACACACACATACACACACACACACACCTACCTATACATACACACTCACACACACCTGCCTATACGTACACACTCACCTACACACACACATACATACACACACCTACCTATACATACACACTCACACACACCTGCCTGTACATACACACTCACACCCACACCTACACACACACACTCTGCTTCACGGTAGTTGGGGAAGCTGTGGCGATCAAGATTATATTTATAGATGCGTTACCGTGTGAGGCAACTGATGATGATGGTGCTGGTTATGGTAGAGGTAATGGTGAGGATGATGGCAATGGTGGAGGTGATGGTGAGGATGATGGTAATGGTGGAGGTCATGGTGAGGATGATGGTGGAGGTGGTGGTGAGGATGATGGTAATGGTGGAGGTGATGGTGAGGATGATGGCAATGGTGGAAGTGGTGGTGAGGATGATGGTAATGGTGGAGGTGATGGTGAGGATGATGGTGGAGGTGATGGTGAGGATGATGGTAATGGTGGAGGTCATGGTGAGGATGATGGTGGAGGTGGTGGTGAGGATGATGGTAATGGTGGAGGTGGTGGTGAGGATGATGGTAATGGTGGAGGTGATGGTGGTGGTGACAGTGATGATGGTGACGGTGGTTGCCACCCATATACCTGTAAGCACTAACACACACACACACACACACACACACACACTATTGCAACACCTTGACATATTGAAATTTCTTCACCCGTTCTGGACTTATCCCGAAGTGAACGCGTGAGAAAAGTGTGTGTGTGTGTGTGTGTGTGTGTGTGTGTGTGTGTGTGTATTCTCTCTCTACACACAAATAACAAACAAGAATATGAATTAATTTCTCAGTTTTATCTGTGTAGGTGTGTTGGTGACGTCATCACTGCCTACACTCCTCCCTCCCTCTCTTTATCTTCCCGTGTAGATAGATGGATAGATTGATTTGTATTTTTGTAACCCGAAGAAACACACACACACACACACACACACACACACACACACACACACACACACACACACACACACACACACACATATACATGCATACATACGCAGTGACAGCCACCACTACCAGGTGTTTGCCTCGTCACCTCTGGCCAAGACAAACACAAGCAAACACGACAAACACAAACAAACACACACACACATCCTATACTCTTCAAAGGACGGTCGACCCCGTGAACTTTATATACGATACTTGCCTCAACGAGTCACAGAGATTACCTAAATGAGATTCTCCGTATCTAGGCGGGGTGTAGTCGAGTCTCAGGGGGCTTTTGACGCCATATTCGTACACACACAAGTTTACGAGGTGTTGTCAAGTGGTGGAAAGAAGGGGTGAGGAGGGAGAGTGTGAGGTGGGGGTGAAGGAGGTGGGATGGGGGTGGCGCTGGAGTGAGGGTGGGATGGGGGTGGCACTGGGTGAGGGGTAGGAGGTGTGGTGGGGGTGAAGGGGTGGGATGGGGGGTGGCGCTGGGTTAGAGGGTGGGAGGTGTGGTGGGGATGGGGGAGGGTGAGGAGGTAAGAGGTGAGGTGTGTTGGGGATGGGAGGTGGGGATGGTGGGAAGTGGGGTGGGGTTTGGGGAAGGTTGAGGGTGGTTCTGGTGGATTCGTCTTTGTGTTGTAGATTAAGCGACCATAGTTATTCTTGTTCATCATCATCATCATCATTATCACATATTCATAATAAACTAAACAATATACACAAAACTTGACTCACTCTCTCAAGATTACTTTCCAATATTAATTTTACTAACTGTTGATATAATATGGTAAATTACTAACCACGTCACGCGCTTCAAGACCTTAGCAGTTCAGGGTGCAGTAATAACATCATAACGTCAACAACCTGCGAATTTTGTTTATGGCCTCAATCTGTGATGTCGAGGCACAGAAAAAGATCCTCACCTGCATTTTTAGTCTCGGGTGTCAGTGACATTGTTTGGTAAATAGAGGAAAGTTTGATCACCCGAGTGTACGGAGAAGCCTGGGTAAATAAAGGTTAATAAAGATAAGTAAGATTGTTATTCCTCGTAAGTGAAGCTGTGATATACCTATGTTTAGTTGACTTAATGGTTAATGATTATAAAAATACTATTGAATATTTTAAATATATTCTACCTTAATTACCTAAATGAGTTACGATCACTGAGCAATTGTTTGGTAATAATTTGTGATTTATTTTTGTCCTTTGTTGGGTAAGTGATCGTACCTGGTTATGGTACAGTATTTTTATTTTATTAATTTTGATTTTTTCTTTGTGCCTCAGTTACAGTCAACACAAATCACCAATAAGTTCATTACCTTTAGAGAACATGTAATCTAATTTTGTCACTTGGAATATGACATTACAGGTAGAGATTATTTGTTAATGACGCACACACACACCTTAACATGACACACCTGTACACAAACACTCATACGTAATCATGATCATCGTCTAAATTTAATATTGAAGGATAAAACACAGGTGAATTTATTAATCTAACTCACGTCGAAATTTCACACCAACTGAGCACCTGTCACGGTCATCAGTTCACAGATGAGGAGCCTCGGCAAGTTGGATATCAATAATCTCGCTCTTTCTTAAATGATCTCGTTTCTGAGGTTCGGGGAACTCTCTCCAGGATGTGGGATGACCCCCTTTTTTTTTTTTAAGGAGGGGTGAGAAAGAAGATTAGAGGTGGGGGAAGGAAGTTATAGTTCAAAAATTGAAGACATTTAGGAGGAGTTAAGAGAGGGCGGGCTGACCGCCTAGCTGAGCTAATGGTGTGTTAGGGTTGTGTCATGGGTTAGTTATTGTCTGTCGGTAGAGGCACTAGACATCCTACCCTATCCCATATATGGGTGTTTTGAGGGCCTTATTTCATATTCCGCCGACCCTACTGGCGGATGCTGGTCTAGGGAGGTTGTCTACTGCCTGGCCGTATAGATCGGGGGTGGTAATAGACCTTTTGAGATTTGGTAACTTTTTGGGAACCATGTATGGTTGTTGTCGTTATCTGGTGGGAGTCTTTGAAGGAGTTCTTGTCCCTTTGATGCTGTCAGGTGTGGGGAGCAGGTGGGTGTTGGGGAGCGGTGGGAGTTGGGGGCAGGCAGGAGTTGGGGTGGAGTGTTGAGGTGGGTGTTGGGGAACAGGTGGGTGTTGGAGAACAGGTGGGTGTTGGAGAGAGGTGGTGTTAGAGAGGTGTAGGTGTTAGAGAGGTAGTGTTAGAGAGGGTGTAGGTGTTAGAGAGGGTGTAGGAGAGTAGAGAGGTGTTAGAGGTGTTAGAGAGGTGTTAGGAGTGTGGGTGTTAGAGAGAGGTGTTAGAGGGTGTGGGTGTTAGAGAGTGTAGGTGTTAGGGGGTGGGGTGTAGGTGTTAGAGAGGGTGTAGGTGTTAGAGAGGGTGTGGGTGTTAGAGGGTGTAGGTGTTAGGGAGGGTGTAGGTGTTAGAGAGGGTATAGGTGTTAGAGAGGGTGTGGGTGTTAGAGAGGGTGTGGGTGTTAGGGTGTGTTAGAGGTAGGTAGAGGTGTTAGGTTAGTGGGTGTGGGTGTTAGAGTGTGTAGTGTAGAGAGTGTGTTAGAGAGGTGTGTGTGTTAGAGAGGTGTGGTGTTAGGGTGTTAGGTGTTAGAGAGGGTATAGGTGTTAGAGAGGGTGTAGGTGTTAGAGAGGGTGTGGGTGTTAGAGAGGGTGTAGGTGTTAGGGAGGGTGTAGGTGTTAGAGAGGGTATAGGTGTTAGAGAGGGTGTGGGTGTTAGAGAGGGTGTAGGTGTTAGAGAGGGTATAGGTGTTAGAGAGGGTGTAGGTGTTAGAGAGGGTGTGGGTGTTAGAGAGGGTGTGGGTGTTTGGTTACGTTAGCTCTCACGGTAATCTTCTCCCTGTGAGCTATAGTGGGCTTGTATCTGTCTGGTTCCGTCTCCCTGGCAACACCAAATTGGGGTCACAACATCTACCCTGACTGATAAATTTCTCTCCCTTTTGGTTATATTTTAATACCTCGGGACCTACGCAGGTACAGCCTCTTATTGTACTGGTGTAAATATTGTAGGATAATAGGTACAGACACAGGTGAAGGTACAAAAAAGTGAAGATGCAGTTGGGGGTATATATTACAGGTATGTATGTAGAGGAAAACACACACACACACTCCTCCATTCTCTCACCCTGTCCTCTCCTTCACCCTACACACGTCAGTATTAGGACAAAATACTAATCGTTTCCAACATACACACATCAGCCCTTCTCCTCCTCCCCCCTGCAGAAAAACACGTCTGTCTGTTTGTCTCACCCCCCCTCTCTCTCTCTCCCCTCTTCATTGTTTTTCACACCTGTCAAAGGTGCACCTACCTCCCTCCTTCCTTCCCCCTCTCTCTCTCTCTCTCTCTCTCTCTCTCTCTCTCTCTCTCTCTCTCTCTCTCTCTCTCTCTCTCTCTCTCTCTCTCTCTCTCTCTCTCTCTCTCTCTCTCTCTATCTATCTATCTATCTATCTATCTATCTATCTATCTATCTATCTATATATATATATATATATATATATATATATATATATAATATATATATATATATATATATATATATATATATATAAAAAGTAGGCCAGAGGCACCTTAGAGACACAGTAATTAATATCACGTTTTCTCTCTCTCTCTCTCTCTCTCTCTCTCTCTCTCTCTCTCTCTCTCTCTCTCTCTCTCTCTCTCTCTCTCTCTCTCTCTCTCTCTCTCTCCAAAAAAGTGATTTTGTTTTTTTATTATTTTTACCTCCCCATTAGAGCGTCTCACCTGTTGTGTCTCACTGGTCACCTCACACTTCTCATCTGTCGTCTTCTCTCACTTATCATGACTCACTGGTCACCTCACCTCTCACCGGTCACCTCACACTTCTCATCTGTCGTCTTCTCTCACCTATCATGACTCACTGGTCACCTCACACCTCAGACGAAGAACAGATATCTCTCATAACCAAAACAAAATTTTCTCCCCCCTAAAAAAGCATTTCTTAAGGCATCACACCTGTTAAAACACCTACGCACCTGTTAAAACACCTAAACACCTGTTAAAACACCCAAACACCTGGTAAAACTTCTGCACACCTGTTAAAACAACTGAACACCTGTTAAAACTTCTGCACACCTGTTAAAACACCCACACATCTGTTAAAACACCCATACACCTGTTAAAACACCTAACATACCTGTTAAAACACCTCCACACGCCTGTTAAAACACCTCCACACGCCTGTTAAAACACCTCCACACGCCTGTTAAAACACCTCCACACGCCTGTTAAAACACCTCCACACGCCTGTTAAAACACCTCCACACGCCTGTTAAAACCTCCACACGCCTAAAACACCTCCACACGCCTGTTAAAACACCTCCACACGCCTGTTAAAACACCTCCACACGCCTGTTAAAACACCTCCACACGCCTGTTAAAAAACCCCACACGCCTGTTAAAACACCTCCACACGCCTGTTAAAACACCCACACGCCTGTTAAAACGCCTCCACACGCCTGTTAAAACATCTCACGCCTGTTAAAACTCCTCCACACGCCTATTAAAACACCTCCACACGCCTGTTAAAACACCTCCACACGCCTGTTAAAACACCTCCACATGCCTGTTAAAACACCTCCACACGCCTGTTAAAACACGCACACGCCTGGTAAAAACACGCACACGCCTGGTAAAACACCCACACGCCTGGTAAAATACCCACACGCCTGGTAAAACACCCACACGCCTGGTAAAACATGCACACGCATGGTAAAACACGCACACGCCTGGTAAAACACCTCACACGCCTGTTAAAACACCTCCACACGCCTGTTAAAACACCTTCACACGCCTGTTAAAACACCTCCACACGCCTGTTAAACTCCCACACACAGCCTGTTAAAAACCCCTACACGCCTGTTAAAACACCTCACACGCCTGTTAAAACACCTCCACACGCCTGTTAAAACACCTCCCCACACGCCCCATTAAAACACCTCCACACGCCTGGTAAAGACCTCACACGCCTGGTAAAGACCTCCACACGCTTGGTAAACACTTCCACGCGCCTGGTAAAACACCCACACGCCAGTTAAAAACCCCCACACGCCAGTTAAAAACCCCACACGCCTGTTAAAACTCCTCCACACGCCTGTTAAAACACCTCACACGCCTGTTAAAACACCTTCACACTCCTGGTAAAACACGCACATGCCTGGTAAAAAACCCACACGCCTGGTAAAACACCCACACGCCTGGTAAAACACCCACACGCCTGGTAAAACACCCACACGCCTGGTAAAACACCCACACACACCCACACTCCTGGTAAAAAACCCACCCACACGCCTGGTAAAACACCCACACGCCTGGTAAAACACCCACACGCCTGGTAAAACACCCACACGCCTGGTAAAACACCCACACGCCTGGTAAAACACCCACACGCCTGGTAAAACACCCACACGCCTGGTAAAACACCCACACGCCTGGTAAAACACCAACAAGACCATTATTAATATTCGCTCTGCTGTTTTATCATTCGAGTTAAGCTAAAGTTTACTCCCACACACACACACACCGAGCTAAAAACTGAATTATAAAATCAAACTTACTTTTATCTCCATCTATCCTTAATAATTCCTACCGAAATAGAAAATAGTATATAGAAAATGAGAATGTAAAAGAAAACACACCTATATAGATAGAAAGCTTTCACCAGTTATTAATTAGAGAGTTTTTTTTTTTACAATATCGTATTTTTAGGTCAAGTTCTGGGAGGTGGTAGGAATGGCTGTGTGGGAGGTCCTGATGTGTGTGTGTGTGTGTTGATGATAATGATAGTAATAATGATAATAATAATGATAGTGATAATGAAAATAATAATAATAACAATACGACGACGAAGAAGAAAATTAAAATAAACAGTATTTAGGCCACAGTGTCCCAGCAACACCTGGTACATATTAGAGAAACAGAGGAAAAGGAGAGACAGCTTACTGAAAGACGGGAAAAGAGGCAAAACAAATAATATTATATTTATGTTAATAAAAAAATCGGATATTTGGGTTAAACTGGTTCCCTGTTGTCACATGCGGGACAACAGGTATGCATTAGCGGGATCACAGCATCTTATTGGCTGTTTTCCTAACCACTGAAAGACGAATTGAGTTCAAAACAGCATTGCGTATATTAGGAAATTTCCATAATTAAAGAAACAAATGCTTTTACTTAGCGAATCAGCCAATCGGATATCTTCGTTTCGCCAATGCATACTTATTTTCTATGTGTATTACGCCATGGTACCAGGCTATATATGGGTCAGGTTGGCTTAGCAACATACTCTCGTCATCTCCAGCCCCGGACTTGAGACGATGTTGTCAGGTGATTCCGGCCGAGGGTAAAAAGCTGAATCAAGTGTCTGCCAAACTCGTGGCCCTTGTTCCCATGTCGTCTTCAACATCACGTGTCACTGGGAAAACCTCGTGTCAGTACCATCCTCTGCACGTGAATGTCACTTATTCCATGACAGTTTGAGGCGTTTATGGCAGTTTTCAAGCATACATGACAGCTTTCAAGCGTATATATGACAGTTTGAGGCGCTAACATCAGCTTATCACCTTTTATTATGAATTACTTATCATACCAGCTTGTCAAATTATCAATGAGTATTTTGTCAATTATTTATGACAGCTTCTGGTAGTCCCAAGTAAGTGACAGCTGTGTAACATATTGACACACTAGACGAGACACAGAACACGTACGCCAGACGAAGTACATATTCAAGCCCAATACTCATTAAATACATTATTGCTAAAGATAAACTGAATAACCTCAATGATCTCTACCCTGATAAATTTATACATATGTTTATAAAACTCTGCAGGTAGACCATCACTACCTGGAGATCTACCAAGGTTGAGATTATTAATTGCTTCCCATATTTCCTTCTTGTTTACTGGTTTTATTAAAGATTCATTTTCCTATTCCTTTAGTCTTGTTTTACAATTCTCTAGAAAGTTTTCACAGTATTCATCATTATTTTCAACTCTTTTATATAGATTCCCCAAAAATTCTTGAATTACCTAGATTATTCCTTCTGTATTCTCTATTTCTTCACCATTTTCTCTTTTAACCTTAGTAATTAATTCCTTGTTTCCGTTACTTTTTTCATTGCAGATCAAATGGCGAGAAAGCTTTTCTCCCTCAATTCTGTCTTTTATTCTGGATCTTATTTTAATAATTTCACAAATTTTGTTCCTTTATTCATTTAATCTGGTTTTCAGTGCCTTTATTTTTTCAAAATTCACATCAAAGTATTTAGCTTCTTCATAAAGTTCTCTTAACCTACTTTGAAATAAATTAATTAGCCCATATTTTTCTTGCGACATTCTTTTACATATTTGTATTAAAAAGTTCTTGCATTCTAGTTCAGCGCACTGTTCCCACCACTATAAAATATTCTGGTATGTTTATTTTCTCCTGAACATGCTTCCAAAACACTCCAAAGCTTTCCTGTACCTCATTGGAGTTTAAAATACTACAATTCAGTTTCCAGAAGCCTCTACCTACTTTTACATATTTGTTAATGTTTAATTTTGACAGAACCATTGAATGGTCAGAAAAACTGACTGGAACCGTATCACATTTTACTATTTTGTTCTCAAGCCCCTTAACATAAAGCCTAACAATTCTTGATCCATATTTATCCCTAACATATGTAAACTCAGGTTGATAATTATGTATCATGGCAGCATCCTTAAGTTTTATATCCTTTATAAGAGTTGTTAAAGCTTTGGACACCAAACCTTTGTTGTCATGATTGCTATAATCTCTCATGCTGGTAACAAAGTTAAAATCTCCCCCAATCATTATATTTTCAATATTATTTCTGATATAATATAATAAATCATCAGAAAACAATTCTTCTCTCTCCCTTATCCTTGTATTCCGCAATGGGGCATAAATATTAATAATAGGAACTATATGGTCTAGCACGGAAACTTTGACACATAAAATTTGGCCATTCTCATCCATCTCATAATTAAGTATTTTGAAAGTGGAATTTTTCCTTACCAATAGTGCAGTTCCTCCTTTTAACAAATGTGTACCGTTTATAATAATTTCGAAATAATCAGTTAGATAAGATAATTTTCCTGGATCCTTAACATTATGTTCCTGTATCATAAGAATGTCAATATTATAATACTTAACAACAGATAATAGTTCCATTTGTTTACCTAATCTATTTAGACCATTCACATTTAATGTTGCAAACATTATATACATATTAATTATTGTTATAATAATGTAATAAAAAAATCATTTATTTACTTTTTTCCTCTTTACTTCTCTTTTTCCTTCTTCATCTGCACTATTATTCCCTTTATTCGCCTCTTTTTTGGCTACTTCCTTTCCACCCCTCTTACTTAACATCACCTTACTACCACTAACTGCTCGTACTGTCCAACTTTGTACATGTCCAACCTTTTCCCACCTTGAATCATCGTTTCCAGTTGGATCCATTTTCTCCCCATCATCTTTTCTTCCTTTCCCACATTCTAATCCATTTTCTGTCTGGCTATTCACTTGACCTCTCAAATTACTTTGGTTTTCATTGTTTTTATTTTGCTTCATACAATCATTTTTCCAGAATTTTTTTGAAATATCACCATTCGTTCCTCCATCTGTTTTCACTTTTACCTGATTTTCATCATCACTGCCGTTAATTTCTAATTAATTTTCCCCCGGTTTGTTCTGGTCCTTCTTGCTTGCATCATTCTTGTTTCTGCTTGGTGACATGCTACAAGTAACCTCTACAATTTCCTTCATTCTATCCATGTTTTCACCTGCCACTTCACACTCTGTCCCTGTCATAATTGTAGCTTCCATGTCATCTGCTTTATCATATTTCATATTTCCACAAAATATTTTACCTTTAGTTTGATCCACATTATTCCTCTCTGTATGTATTTCGGCCTCACATGTAGTGGAGGTTTCCTGTGCTGCATTTTCTGAACCATCTGGGTGTGTGGTACCTTCTGGATCTACAGCATCCTGGGATATAGTCTCAGCAGGCACTTCCCTTTCTACCCCATGCCGGGTTGTTGCTGGAACCTGACTTACTGTGACACTTTCTTCTCCTTCCTTAACACCTGCCCTTGAGCTGTGGATCTCACCAGAAAGTTGTATCGCAGGGAAGTCTTCCTCATTAAAAATGTTCACCTTATCTACTTCCTCGGTGTGACAATCAATTGCCAAATGACCTTCATGTCCACATTTATAACAAGTTTTCCTCTGTTCAGCATAAAGGAAAGTTAAACTATGGCCACCTACTGCTACTGATGATGGAATGTTATTCTTTAAATTTACTTTGAAGGTTCTTGTCCCATTTAACAATCCGGCCGCTGGTCCTTTTGTATACTTGTTCAGTCTCATTCCTTCCACGTGACTTTACCATATTTACTTATGATGTTCACTATAATTTCATTTCCCATTTCAAAGGGAGCATCTTTAACTGATACATAAGTTAAAGTTTTACTAAAATTCATCACTTTAACAGTCTCATCACTGTTAGGAATTCTTATAGTTTTGTCTTCATATTCTTCACAAAATTTTTCAAAAACAGTGTTTTCCCCAAATATCACCACCACCTTATTGTTTCTTAAGAGTTGAAAGCCAACAATTTGTTCCCGTTTTATTTTCAGTATGTCAAATATTACCTTACATACATTTTCATATTCAGGCTTACCTGAAAACAACAGTCAGATCAAGTCTTTCCTTCTTAAAGTGGGTGTGTACGTCCCCATTTCGACTGTTTTACCTTGTCATTACATATGGTGTAATGGTGTTCTCGACTTGGTGAGGTGGACGACCAATGCCACAAGTTTTCCGAAAAAAAAAAACCTGGCAAAGTCCACCACCACCAGAAAATTCCTTTACACCGACTGGTGCACTATGACTTTGTGGGGTATGGGATGTTTGGTTCTCACTCAGGATGGGTTGGAGAAAGGAAACTCACAATGTGCTCTCTATATACATGTTGTATTGGATGTACAATGCAGCTTGGTGCTGGGAAGGCAGCATGGTTACAAGCGTGATTTAGAGAGAGCTGATTGGTGAGGATGCTCAGAGGAGGACCAGCCTGTGGGTCGCCATGCTCGCCGGCGGGAGGGAGGACCGCCAGGCAGGCGGAGGAGGAGGAGGTGTTGCTGGCTGGTTGGTGTAGGTAGAAAGAGACAGGTCACCACGAGGTCAGGTCTTAAATAGCGGGGGTAGGCGTGGCTTAGTAGTTGACCCCAGCTCCGTGATGTATGGCGGCGCTGGTTGACCTAGACCACGAGGCATACACTGGGGAATTGGTGGGGTCGGCTACTCAGCGACAAACAGCGTTTGTAGGGGAGAAATCCACTACAACTTCGTGGACTTTGTAACAAACTTCGGGCTGTCAAAGGCAACTGCAACAGCTGTATTTCCACGGAAAAAAAGAGAGCTTCGCAAATTTCTGCTGTGTTGACTCCCGTTTTCTATCTCCTCCCTCAACAAGATTGCTGGTGCGTTGGGCCAGTTTATGTTGCCATACGAGAAGTAGATGGGAGGTTCACTTTGGTGGGGGCTGGGCTGGGCTGTCCGTAACAACCATTAGTGGTTTTACGGTGGTGTTTGTGTGTCTGGGCGCCCGTAGAAAGCCGTAGTATTTGTCATGCTATATTTATTAAACTTTAAAAGCCAGATCACAACTGACTTTTATGTGAAAGATTATAAATTAAAAAACAAATAATTATCAAAGTTGGAATTTTTTTTACATTTGTCACTTTCACATAAATACACATCTGAATCTGTAGGTAATTTTCACCCCTAAGCTCATTTAATTCTTCATAAGTCTTTAAACTTCGTAATAAAATAAACGTATTCAACAAATGTCTGGTTGGGTTCCTTCTATGCATTCCTAAATCTACTATATAATTCATTGGCCTCTGTAACAGTGTATGCAGCGGCCTTTATCCTTTCAAGCAAACCATGAGTCTCAGAAGTCTTATTTGACAACATCGTGACAAGTGTTGGTAACAGAAAAGAAACAATAATAATCAGTGGCGGCTCGTGCATAGGGTTGCAGAGCTGCAGCCCCCCCCAGACACTCACTGCCAGGCGTATGATTCCTTTAGAGAGACAGCTGAATAATACACTACCAACAAATATATCATTTTATATGTTATTTAATTATTTTCAATACGTTGCTAAGTGAATTTTCATTAAAATCAGACCAAAATATAAGTTACTTCCATAGTTGCTGTCAATGCTGTACGATTCATGTCTGTTATTAATTGGCGCCGCCGCCGCACTTGAAGCAGCTCAGTCTCGTACAACGTGTGGACGGTGTGGTTAAATCGTGCTTTCTTTAATTACCCTTTGACGATGGAAAATCGAGTGAAGTATTTGCAAAACATCAACTTTTCCCAGCTGACATTAAATGAAAAGACTGAAATCAAAGCAAGAGGAAGACCTACACCAGTTTTATCCATTCAACAGAACAGTACAAGCAGGAACAAAGAATATACACGCCAGTTTAACATCAGTGTTTATCAGAAATGTGAATGGCTCTGTGGTTGTGACGAGGCAAATACTTTATTCTGCTTTCCATGCTTATTGTTTGGTGGGGACTCGGCATGGACGAAAAGTGGTGTGACTGACTTGAGGCATTTGCCACAGAAAATAGTGAAACATGAGCAGTCAGCCAAACATATGAATAACATGATTAATTTATCGTTGCTGGGTAAAGTGAACATTGCAGCTCAGATTGACACAGCATACAAGCTCTCAGTTGCAAAACACAATGAACAGGTGAAAAAAAACAGATGTGTTATCCAAAATCATAAACTGTGTAAAATTTTGTGGAAATTTTGAACTCCCTCTTAGAGTACATGATGAAACAATGAGCTCTAAGAATCCGGGAGTATTTCGTGGATTAGTTGATTTTGCTTGTGAACTGGATTCTAGCTTAGATGCTCATTTAAAGACCGCTACAGTTTTTAAAGGAACATCTAAATCAATACAGAATGAACTTTTAGAATCTATGTTGGAAATTTGCAAAAATAAGGTCAAGGAAGAAGTAAAGAATGCAGATTATTTGGCAGTTATGTGTGATGAGACAACGGATATTTACGATAAAACACAGATGGTAATTGTTCTAAGGTATGAGCTACAAGGGAAGCCTGTTGAGAGATTCTGAGGATTTTTTAACCCTATCAATCAGACAGCAGAAGCCTTATCAAGTGTGTTACATAAAGAGCTCCAGACTATAATTGGTGATTGTCCACACAAGCTATTTGCCCAAACTTATGATGGTGCAACTCCTCTAAGTGGAGTCAATAAAGGTGTGCAAACCAGAATAAAAGAAGTGTATATCAATGCCCACTTTATCCACTGTTATGCCCACCAACTGAACTTGATTTTGGGAAAGGCAACATCACAGAATACCAATGTTCGTGTATTTTTCAATAGCTTGTCAGGAATACCAGCATTTTTTTCTAAGTCTCCACAAAGAATGGCTGCATTGGAGAATGTTGCTGGTCATCGAATTCCAAGGCCATCTGCAACACGTTGGAATTTCAAGAGCAGAACAGTCAATGCTGTGCATGAAATGAAAGATGCACTGATTGAATGTTGCAGCACACTGGAAGCATCTAACTCAAGAGAAACTGGATCTGCAGCAGCTGGTATCAAAAGAATTGTGAATGATCCTGAATTCGAATTTTGGTTGGAATTTTTCTCCAAAGTAATGCCTCATGTTGACATCATGTTCTCTCAGCTTCAGTCTAGAAATATTGATGCAGCTAAGGCTAACTCCTCTTTAAAAGTTTTTAATTCCGCAGTTCAGAAGTTAAGAGACGAATGTGATGCGATGGTGTTGCTGTTGCCTCCTGAGCAGAAAAGAAGAAAATTTAAAACAGACAAATTAGCTGCTGCAAAGGAGGTCTGTGACGTAATTTTGCTGCAGTGCAGAGAGAGATTCAGCTTTACTAATCATTTGGAAGCAAGCAAGTTACTTTTAGTGAATAATTTTCCAGTGTATACCAAAAATTTCCCTAGTAATGAACTTGAACAAGCAGTTGCAGCATATCCCATGCTTGAAAAAGACAAATTGAGAACTGAACTTACTGTACTGTACACAAGAGAAGATTTGTGTAAATCAGAAAGTCTCATAGACTTGTTGGAGATGATGAATGACAATAATCTACAGTCAACATTTTCAGACACTGTCAAGTTGCTGAAAATTTTAATAACACCTCCAATGACAACGGCAGAAGCAGAAAGGTGCTTTTCAACTTTGAAGAGAATTAAAACTTTTTTGCGCAGTACCATGGTGAATGACAGACTGTCTGCTTTAGCAGTGAAAATAAAATGATAACAGAAATAAAGGATTTTAATGAAATAGTAATAAACAATTTTGCTACATCGAAGAGCAGACACGCCGACTAAATTTTCAATTAATACTGGTCCATCACCACCTTCTACCACCAACACTACTACCATGCCCTGGGAATTCGTGGACATCAACTACAACTCATACCTGAGGTAGGTCAAATTTGTGTATCCTACTGTTGTGTGAGGCTTGCAGTCCCTCCATTTTATTTTTCACGAGCCGCCACTGATAATAATGGTTCAACTTCACACTGAATATAAATAAAAGTTTCACCCTTTAAGTAAACGAGGCAGTACTTAAGTACTCCAGGCAGTATATAAGTACCACCAACATATAGACTTTACTAACGTACAGTATTGTTAATGAATGTAGTGAGAATACTTCAAAGTTTGTAGTTATGTAATAAATCTATAATTTACTTTAGTTCCTCCAAGACATAATTTTCTGTAGTGCCAAAACTCATTTTATTTTCACAGACTCTATTACATGCTAATATAGTTTTATTTAAATTGAAATAAATGATTATTCAAATGGCGGGTTTATCTATTCAACGTAAAAAAGTAATAAGATAAGGAGAGATATGGAGGTGAGGGCCATCTATGAGTTAACAACAATACTAAACCTTCATCACGGGGTACAGGGTAGAGTTTCTCGTCTGGTGATTCTGGGATCCATCACCAACAGGAGCCACTAGACAGAGAAACAAGGTAGAGGACGTATCATGTACGACGACTTGACAGCCCTGAAAATATTCGCCTGAGGCATCGGTAAGGCATTTATTAATAATATTGCATCAGATATATAACATTTATAACACTAACTAGTTGTTGGTGTATTATTTGAGTCATAAAGTGTATTGAATGAATAATTTAGTCCATTGTGTTGGGTCATCTGGGGGAGGTGGTGACATACTGCATTGGTTTATTTTCACTTGTTGCCACTATGATATAAAAGTTGAAAGTATGTATTACCTATACTTTTTGAAGTTATGAACGAATTTGACCTTCATTTCTGGTGCAAATCAATAATTTTTGAGATAAGCCCCTGGTGAATTTTTATAAGTGGACAACCATGGATTTTTTTTTGTTAATGTGTTGTTCCGATGGTTTAGACAATGTTAAGACACTTTTAGGTGAATATTCGTCCATTAGCTGTCCTCAGGTTTTGTACGAGAATAGTATTTTGTCGAGATTTTTCAGTGTTTGACTCAAAACTGACCATATCTCTTGTAAAGTAGCGTGTTGTGCAATAAAAAGAAAATTTTCAATTTTAACAAGCTGGTAATTTGCACAAAAATGGAGGTCGAATTTAAGTAAAACACCAAAAGTACAAGAAAAATCTATTCTCATACCAAAGGAACCAACCTAACCTAACCTACAAGGTGGTGGTGGGAAGGAGGAGACAACTGACATTAAGTGAGGAGTATAACCTCGGGTAAACATGGCGGGAACCTGCGGACAGCCAATGGACCAATATTAACCCACTTTTCTTCAATGCCGTTTCCCTCACAAATGACTTAAATATAGCAGGGAGATTAGGTAATTTTAAGTAATTTGTGAGGGAAACATCGTAGAAGAAACGTGTTTTAACATTGTCTAAACCATCGGAAAAAACACATTGCTCAACAAAACTCAATCGTTGTCCACTTGTAAAAATTTACCACCCTGCCCCCACACATCTCAGAAACTAGAGCTATAAGAATCAAGGTAAAAAGTGTTCAAACACACAAAAACCCATCACAAAAAGTTTTGGATTTAACCTAACCAACTTAACCTAACCTAAACTAACCTGGGTGTGTACCACCATGTACGAACATACATAATAAAATATTAAATATCTCTCTTAAACGTAATTTGTGCCATAAATGTCATTGAAGAAAAGTGTCATAGAATTGTCAAAATTATTGATTGCATCTATAAAATTCCCGAGATTCATTTAGTGACAACAAGCGAAATGCCAAAAATAGGTTTTCCTGGTGTATTTTGTATTTCGAGCAATTCTAACCTTCATTTCTGGCATAAATGAGCCGTTATGGAGATATGACCTCCATTACCGGGACGAGCTTGATTTTGTTAATTTTTCCACGGGTGTTATCATTATATATTAAGTATTTTAAGAGGCAACATTTACTAGAAGCTAATACCTGTACTGTATAATCTGTCCTATTATAACCATCCAAAGAGTCGTACCTAACCTTACCTAACTTTCTAGCCAGGGGGTGGATTCGCCATATGAAACAAAGTACTTATTTTGATTTCTGGTCCCAATGAAAGCAGCTTTATAGAAATGTTGCGGTGTAATTTGTATTTTTGTGGACGTGAGAGTACACTCGGACTCAGCGGGTCGGCTATAAACAAACACGACGCAGTGAATCGGTAGATTTTTCGGAGGAGTATTTACGGTAAATAAATAATTGCATACAAAGCAGAGACATCATTTTAGTGTAACGTGATCAGTTATTCCCGTGTTTCCCCCCCAACCTTCATGCCGTGCCCACTACAGGTGATTTATGATCATAGCAAAAAAAAGTGCTTATAATTAAAATAAAAAGTTGTGGTCTCTTTTGAAATATTATAATAAGAACATCTATGGAAAATATGAAAAAATCGAACAACTCTTTCTGGTGGTAGTGGTGTTCTGAGAAAAAATAAATAAAACCTGACCTAACCTTTCCTAACCCATAACACTTCAAATAATATATGAGGGTTACTTTATTTAACCAATGATAAAAGAAAAGGTTAATTATTGTTTGTTTGTGTGTTCAGTGTTTCTATGTTTTGCCAGTGAGTTATTTCTTGTCTTCAGCATTTATAGGTCATGAGGAAAGCTGAAATATGTTTTTAAAAAAATTTGCACTTGCAGAAATCACTTAATAGATTTGAACTGTCCTCTGATTGATCACAGCAGATTATGTGAAATTAAAATGGAAGAGATTTAAATATTAAATTTCGCAAAAAATTTTGCCATCTAGTGCAATAAGAATCCGTCGATATTGTTGTAGCTTCATCCTATTTTGGTCACAACCCATAAAATGTAACCACGATTGGTTGTGTATGAAACCGGGTATACCGATTCAGTTTTTGTGCGTCTATCACAAAAGGTTAGGTTTTTTTTTTTTTTACAGGGATTAGCCCACCCGGGCACAGGTCACTGACCCACATCGGGGTCTGGGGGTCGAAAATGTTATTATTATAATAATAATAATAATAATAATAATTCAGATGAGTAAAATAAAAAAAAATAATGATAGTGTTATGAACCACGCCACCAATTGTCATGATCTACCTACCCAGCACTACGAACCACGCCATCTATTGTCCTGATCTACGTACCCAGCACGACGAGCAACGCCATCTAGGGACGAAACACGAGTATGACTAGTCTTGGTTACCACTCCGGGGTTTCCCTTCTCCATATCCTGGTTGTTGCGTCACCTCCTACAAGTCTTCATCATCATCTCCAGTTTGATGAGATTTCAGTTCACTCTGGGAAGTGACCACAGGATCACCTATCCTGGAAACCTACGGCACAGTGACTACCTACCGTCTTCTACAATACTCAGCCTTGCTCGTCAGCCATCTCAGCTCCGCACTTAAGTATTTGTAATCTTATATTGCCTCCCCCACGTCCACTTGCTTCAAAATTGTTTATGTTGTATAAATATGTATATACTGTTAATGTTTAGGTTAAGTATGGTTAAGGGTAAATTATAGAAAGCTGAATATTTTGTTAAGGAATTTATGGTACTTTATTATACACAACAAAAACTCGCATCCTTTGTCTACCCTTTTATAGTCCGATTGTCTTTGTTTTTTTGTTGCCTGTTGGGATCTGGGTAGACTTTTAACTATATTCTAAATCCCCAACTCGTAACAGATTTCAGTTCACTCTGGGAAATGACCACAGGATCACCTATCCTGGAAACCTACGGCACAGTGACTACCTACCGTCTTCTACAATACCCAGCCTTGCTCGTCAGCCATCTCAGCACTGCACTTAAGTATTGTAAACCTTATATTGCCTCCCCACCTCCACATGCTTTAGAATGTTGTATGTTGTATAAATATGTATATAATGTTAATGTTTAGGTTAAGTATGGTTAAGGGTAAATTATAGAAAGCTGAATATTTTGTTAAGGAATTTATGGTACTATATTATACACAACAAAAACTCCCATCCTTTGTCTACCCTTTTATAGTCTGATTGTCTTTGTTTTGTTTTTTTTGTTGCCTGTTGGGATCTGGGTAGATTTTTAACTATATTCAAAATCCCCAACTCGTAACAATAGCGATACAAAAATCATAAAAATAAAGAACCATAAAGAAATACACAAATTAAAAGAAAATAATCAAAAGTGAGAAACGATATATGTATGTTGTGTTGTCAATAGTAAGAGAAAAAAATGAAACCTGCAATTGTGTGTAAACGAAACAGAAAGTCAGATGAGCAACCTGGGACTTGGTCACAATTTTTGTAATGCCAATGGCAGCAGGGTCTACCATTAGACAACACATTATGCTTCCAATATCTTCCCAGGCGGTAGTACCTCCCTGTTTGATAGCTGCCTACTACCTACTACTGTAGGTTTGGTAGGGTTTTCAATTTTGTTAATCCCCTCATGTTCAAAGTCTAACTCAGTTTGGAAGAATGATTGTTGTTGCTAGTGTTAAAGGAAATAAAGGTCATATTTATTTATTAGAAGAAATACAAAATAAAAACATGTAAAATTGTAGTTTGGGCCATGTTCAATAATAAAGAGGAACACCGACTGATACTCCAACACTAATGAACAGTTCTGAATGTTGTCTTATAAACACAGGAGCACCTCTACTGACACACAGCACATTGATCATAACAATTAAATAGTGCTACATAGATGCATTCTTGATTGACAAATATAAAAAATGACGACACTGTTCTTAGTTTCTTTCATCTGTCATCTTCATTTCTCATACAGGGAGATGGATATTGTCTGGAAGGCATCAAGTCATTACAATACATTTGTATCTAGTTTGGTTAAATCGTTCTCGATCGTTTAAAAATTAGTGACCGCAATAACTTTGTAGACGCACACAACGCCTCTACGTAATACATCCCATTAAGATGGGCACGTAACAAACTGGTAATATCATTATAGCCACTTCCCTACTTTATAGTAATGTATAACACTCCAAGCGAAACGTAGGCACCTAGTCCAAGAGCTTGACATGACAATCGTTATATAAAATCGCTATATATCCCGACCCTACTGTACACACTTTTAGTTGAATGCCATACAAGCGCACAAACACTTAATGAGATGATGTGAAGTAGCATAGTGAGTCTTGCCTCCCACGGGTTAGCAGTGTTTCCTCGGTTGCCTTTAACGGTGTCATATATGAGCCCAGACAGTCTGTATAGCCGAGTCTCAACTTGTCACACTGAGATGTGATATTGGTCCTTGAAGCTTCCCGGAAAACACTGTAAAACTACTGTATTATATTATAGGCAGGGGTTAGTAGATCAGTATCTGCCAGAATAACCACTGGTTATTTGACAGGAATCTAAAATATAACTAAATACTTTTGCCCACAGAAAATTCTACAATTAAATAATACCGTTGTGTAATAACTAGTTTAATGCCCCCAACCATCCTGACTACAATCCCATTAAAATCGTGTACAGTCCCTGCAGATACCGGTCAAATAGCCGATGGTTATTTGGTCCGGAATCCGGGTCAAATAACAACTTCGTAAACATATAATAAAGGCTACAATTTGTTTTGCGTTCGTGGAGTATAATAAGAATCATTAGTGTTAAAACAGACTAGCAGTCAACGTGACCATGACAACTATACTGTACTTTACTTTGTTTATGAGTATTATTTTTTTCTTGCTTTGCTTTGAAAAGGACAAGATATACATGGTAGTTGTGGTGGTTCATTTGAAAAGTAATTGAGACTTTGTATAGTATTTTTGAATTATTCTTGTGGATATTTTGTAAGAATGGTAATGGGTGATTGTGTTTACAGATGATGTTGGGCGAGGGAGACTCCCCAACACCTTGGACAACACTCACGAGTCACGGCGGCTGTCACTTCTGCAGAGCTCGGCCTCGTTTTCTTTGTTTGTAAGGGTAGGTAACACCAGACACATAACAAGTACTTCAAATCATTTTACTATTAGTAATGTATGTATTAAACATTCAACTACCTCTCCAGGGTGTCTACTGCCTGGAAAACCTGGAAAAGGTAGACAATTTGGGGGGGGGGGTCTGGAAAACTTAGTAAAAGCCAGGGAATTTTACATATTACCTTGAATTTTGTGAAATCAGTTCAACATGAATTTTTTTTTATTGTGACAGCAATGTTACCATAGATTAACGATGTAATAAGTAAATAATTAAAGTTTTAAGAACAAATTCCAGTAAATACTCCACTCCAATAAATGGATTGTTGTGTACCTGTCATCGTTCATGTTAGCGTTCAAATAATCAAATATTACAAGTTATACCAACTAATTATGCAATGAATATTGTCAGAGTTGAATTTTTCTCCCTCTCCCTCCCTCCACCTACCACCTCTCCCTCCCTCCATCTACCTACCACCTCTCCCTCCCTCCATCTACCTCCCTCCCTCCATCTACCTACCACCTCTCCCTCCCTCCATCTACCTACCACCTCTCCTCCCTCCATCTACCTACCACCTCTCCCTCCCTCCATCTACCTACCACCCTCCCCTCCCTCCATCTACCTACCACCTCCCTCCCTCCATCTACCTACCACCTCTCTCCTCCATCTATCTACCACCTCTCTACCACCTCTCCCTCCTTCATCTACCTACCACCTCTCCCTCCCTCCATCTATCTACCATCTACCACCATCTACCTACCACCTCTCCTCCCTCCATCTACCTACCACCCTCCCTCCCTCCATCCTCCACCTCTATCTACCACCTCTCCCTCCTTCCATCTACCTACCACCTCTCCCTCCCTCCATCTACCTACCACCTCTCCCTCCCTCCATCTATCTACCACCTCTCCCTCCTTCCATCTACCTACCACCTCTCCCTCCCTCCATCTATCTACCACCTCTCCCACCAATTACTTACCACCTCTCCCTCCTTCCACCTCCCACTTGTGTTTTATTAGTTTATTTAACAGCTATTATAGTATATGATGGTCACCTTATTAATATTAACATTTTCTGTAATTGCAATCACACTACACACATTTAGTCACCAGTCATTAGCCTTGATGTTAATGGTAGAATGTTAGATAAGTTTATTGGAGTTGACTATAAAATATCAGACTGTAATTAAAAAATGTGACTATAAAGGTTTTGTAAGGGTTTATAAGGTTCATATATTTCAAGTACAAGAACAAATAACTTGCTAACTGCACCATAGTTGCTCGATGCAAAATGTATCGAAGTGCGGACACGGGAGAACTGGAAACGTATTTGGTACGAGAATAACCGGGTCGATATACATAGAGTATAGTATTCTTGGGCATATACCTTTCCAGTTAATAAAGTCGGGTTGTTTTTGGGAGCAAGAAGGCATCGGTAGGAGGCATTGGCCAGCGGCTGTGGCGCGACAAATGGGGAGATCGTTGCAAAGCTGCCTGAGAGACTCCCGCCGTTATGGGGTTAACCTTCAGACTGAGTTGATTTCCCCCATGGTTTTTGGGACTTGTGCAGCAGGGTTTAAGTTGAAAAAATTAAGAAACATAATCTACCAGTTCAGCCACAGCCCATGATAAAGGGAACACCTGGAGACATCAGCAGCCATTTAGACTGAAAGCTAAGAATCCATGCCCACTGACTTGATAAATGGCTCCTCTGCTGTAGATTTCAATATTACAAGCAGAGTAACAGAACACTACTCGGTTGCAGTCACCTCTTTGATCTGGGTGGGTGTGTTCATGCTAACTGTTTTAGGCAGCTAAATGGTTGCTACAGCACATTTGGGGACTCAATGTAGGAAAAAGTTGTCATAGTCCACAGTGTTTTCATTACTGTAGTATTATATTGTGGTCAGTAGTTAGACTGTAGCCTCACTCAACTTTGTTTTAGCAGATATGGGGTCTGAATTAAGGCTACTTACAGTTGTCTCTGAGGGTATAGTCTGGAACACCGTTAATGGAAATCTCCTTTTGAAATTGTTCACGTGTTTTCTTGACGCAATGCTCTTCTTGAAGGGGTAATTATTAGGTAGTTGACGTGCCTTCACAAGGGCACGTCAGAGTCCTTCAGAAGACCTGACAGGTGCCAAACCCATTCTGTTCGATAATGGTATAAGTTGTCGGTAACCCGTTAAATAATGGTAATTTCCTATATCTGGCTCAGATGTGGGATCTTGAACGTGTTTGTAATTTTGTTCATTTTATGTTATAGAAAGTGAAAAAAATAATGAATAAATATGTATAAAGTTTTAAGTATTTATGAGTTTCTACTGCAAAGTGTGTGTGTGTGTGTGTATAGAGAACGTAAGGGTCCCCCCTTATGCGTTTTTTCCAAGGACGAGACAAAACGACTGGCGATATACGCAATTTGCTCAAATTCACAGTATAGGTACTCCTGAGCATGCCGATTCTAGTCCTGTCATCGACAGTTTGATTGTGGAATAATTAGTGGT
>NW_024737042.1:7106702-7180137 GCF_018991925.1 Homarus americanus | reverse complement strand
GTTATGTTTTTTCTGATGTACTTATCACGAAATTAATCCTGCACCAAATTTCAAGCCCGAGAGAAAATCGATGGTGAAAAAACGCGTAAAGAGTAGACCCTTACTGTTTTTTTCCAGGGTCTAGACAAAATCGATAAATGCGATTTTGTCTTTAAAAAATCACAGTATAGGTACTCGAAGATGCTGATTCCAATCCTATAATCGAAAGTTCGATTGGGGGAATAATTAGTGGTCGTAATGATGCTTGGAATATTTTAATGAAATTTTCAACACTTATTTTCAGTACTCGCAAACTATTGGTTTCTCAGGTGATTGGGTGGTGTTGTTATGTTTTTCTGGATAAACAATTTAATTAATAAAATTAATCCCACCTGCACTTCAAGTCTGAGAGAAAAATCATATTTGGGGTGGAAAAAAATGTATAAAATCTATTGGTTTTCCAGGGCTCCAGACAAAACGCGACAGTGAATTTGTTCAAAATCACAGTATAGGTACCCTGAAGATGCTGGATTCTGGTCCTATAATCGAAATATTGATTGGGGAATACGAGTGTCGTAATTATGCTTTGAAGATATTTTTACGAAATTTTTTCTCAATACTTAGTTTCAGTACTGCGAACTATTGGTTTCTCAGGTGATTGGTTGGTGTTATGTTTTCTGGCTACCTTTAATTACTGGAAATTAACCCACCAAATTTCCGGGGCCCCAGAGAAAATCATATTTGGGGTGAAAAACGTAGTGGGGGGACCCTTACCGCTTTTTTCCAGGGTCTAGACAAATTGCCATAAAAGGATTTTGTTCAAAATCACAGTATAGGCACTCCTGAAGATGCTGATTCCGGGTCCTATAATCGAAAGTTCGATTGGGGGAACAATTAGTGGTCGTAATGATGCTTTGGAATATTTTAATGAAATTCTCAATACTTATCAGTATTACTCTAAACTATTGGTTTCTCAGGTGATTGTGGTGTTGTTATGTTTTTCTGGATGTATTTAATCATTGAAATTGAATCCCACCTCAAATTTCAAGTCTGAGAGAAATCATATTTGGGTGAAAAACGCGTAAGGGGGGACCCTACGCGTTTTTTCCAGTGTAATTCAGACAAACTCGATAAATGCCATTTGTCTAAAAATCACAGTATATAGGTAATTCCTGAAGATGCTGATTCCGGGTCCCATAATCGAAAGTTCGATTGTGAACAATTAGTGGTCGTGAATGATGCTTTTGGAATATTTTTAATGAAATTTTTCTCAATATCACTTATTTCAGTACTGCAAACTATTGGTTTTCAGGTGATTATTGCGTTGTTAGGTGTTTTTTCTGATGTACTTAATTACCGAAATTAATCCCACCAAATTTCAAGTCTGAGAGAAAAATCATATTTAGTGAAAAAAACGCCGTATGGGGGACCCACGTTTTTTCCAGGCCGAGACAAAATCATGTATAAATAAAGATTTTGGTTCAAAAATCACAGCAGGGTAATTCTTGAAGCGCTGATTCCGGTCCTATAACTTGAAAAGTCTGATTTAACAATTAGTATCGTACGATGCTTTGGAATATTTTAATGAAATTTTCTCAATACTTATTTCAGTACTGCAAACTATTGGTTTCTCAGGTGATTGCGGTGTTGTTATGTTTTTCTTGGATGTACTTAATTACTGGAAAAATTAATCCCACCAAATTTCAAGTCTGAGAGAAAATTCATATTTGGGTGGAAAAAACGCTGCAAGGAGGGACCTTGCTGCTTTTTCAAGGGTCTAGACAAACGCGATAAATGCGATTTGTCTAAAATCACAGTATAGGGTACTCCTGAAGATGTTGATTCCATCCCATAATCGAAAGTTCGATTGGGGAATAATTAGTAATGTAATGATGTTTTGGAATGATTTTAATGAAATTTTTTCTCAATACTTATTTCAAAGTACTGCAAACTATTGGTTTCAGGTGATTAGTTATGTTGTTATGTTTTTCTGATGTACTTTAATTACGAAATTAAATCCACCCAAATTCCCAAGTCTGAGAGGCAATCGATTTGGGTGAAAAACGCGAAGTAATCTTTTACGCGTCGGTGGGCTCCAGACAAAATTGGCGATAAATGCGATTTTGTTCAAAATCACAGTATAGGTACTCCTGAAGATGCTGATTCCGGGTCCTATAATCGAAAAGTTCGATTAAATAATTAGTGGTCGTAATGATGCTTGAATATTTTAATGAAATTTTTCTCAATACTTATTTCCAGTAATTTCGCAAACTATTGGTTTCTTGTGATTGGGTGGTGTTATGTTTTCTGATAATACTTAATTACTGAAATATTTAATCCCACCAAATTTCAAGTCTGAGAGAAAATCAGAGTTTAGAAAAACGCAGGGGACCCTACGCGTTTTTTCCAGGTCTAGACAAAAGTCTCGATAAATGATTTTGTTCAAAATCACAGTAGGCACTTGAAGATGCTGGATTCCACATCCTATAATCGAAAGTTCGATTGGGGAACAATTAGTGGTCGTAATGATGCTTGGAAATATTTAATGAAATTTTCTCAATACTTATTTCAGCAATTTCAAGAAACTATTGGTTTCTCAGGTGATTGCAGGTTATGTTTTTCTGGATGCTGTAATTTTAATTAATGGGAAATTAACTCACCAAATTTCAAAGTCTGAGAGAAAATCATATTTAGTGAAAAAACGCTGCAAGGACCTCACGCTGTTTTTTCCAGGGTCGCAGACAAAAACGTTTATAAATGCGATTTTGTTCAAAAATCACAGTATTGGTACTCCTGAAGATGCTGATTCTGGTCCTATAATCGAAAGTTCGATTGGGGAATAATTAGTGGTCGTAATGGATGCTTAATATTTAACGAAATTTTTCTCAATACTTATTTCAGTACTCGCAAACTATTGGGTTTCTCAGGATTGGTTGGTGTTGTTATGTTTTTTCGATGTACTTTAATACTGAAATTAATCCCACCAAATTTCAAGTCTGAGAGAAAATCATATTTGGTGAAAAAAACGCATAAATTTTGCTGCTTTTTTTTTTCCAGGGTCTAGACAAAATCCTCGATAAACGCGGATTTTGTTCAAAATCACAGCATAGGCAATTCTGAAGATGCTGATTCCGGTCCCATAATCGAAAAGTTCGATTGGGGAATAATTAGTAGTCGTAATGATGCTGGGAATATTTTAATGAAATTTTCTCAATACTTTATTTCAGTACTCAAATATTGGCTTCTGTGTGATTGGTTGGTGTTGTTATGTTTTTTCTGGATGTACTTAATTACCGAAAATTAATCCCACCCAAATTCCCCAAGTCTGAGAGAAAATCATACAGGAAAAACGCCGCAAGGGGGGGGGACCCTCTACGCGTTTTTTCCAGGTCTAGACAAAATCTCGAGCAAAATGCGATTTTGTTCAAAATCGCTGGTATAGGTACTCCCTGAAGATGCTGATTCCGGTCCTATAATCGAAAGTTCGATTGGGGAATAATTAGTGGTCGTAATGATGCTTGGAATATTTTAATGAAATTTTCTCAATACTTATTTCAGTACCTGCAAACCATTGGTTTCTAGGTGATTGGGTGGTGTTATATATTTTTCTGGATGCACTTAATTACTGAAATTAATCCCACCAAACTCAAGTCTGAGAGAAAATCATATTTGGTAGAAAAACGCGTATAGACCTTACGTTTTTCCAGGTCTAGACAAAACTGATAAATATGAATACAAAATCACAGTATAGGCACTTCTGAAGATGCTGATTCCGGTCCTATAATCGAAAAGTTCGATTGGGGAACAATTAGTGGTCGTAATGATGCTTGGGAATATTTTAGAATGAAATTTTCTGGTTACTTATTTCAGTACTCTAAACTATTGGTTTTCAGGTGATTGGGTGGTGCTATATGTTTTTCTGATGATAATACGCCAGAATTACTGAAATTAATCCCACCCAAATTTTCTGGCCTGAAGAGAAAATCATAGAGCGAGAAAAACGCGTATAGTAATCTCACGCCGTTTTTTTTCCAGGGTCTAGACAAAAATCGATAAATGCGATTTTGTTCAAAATCACAGCATAGGTAATTCTAAGATGTTGATTCCGGTCCTATAATCGAAAGTTCGATTAGAATACTAGTGGTCGTAACGAAGCTTGAATATTTTAATGAAATTTTTCTCAATACTTATTTCAGTACCGCAAACCCGTTGGTTTCAAAGGAGATTGGGTAGGTGTTGTTATGTTTTTCAAGATGTACTTAATTACTGAAATTAATCCCACCAACCCCCCAAGTCTGAGAGAAAATCAGAGTTAAAGGAAAACGCGTATAAGACCCTTACGGTTTTTTTCCAGGTCGAGACAAAACGTTGCTTATAAATTTTATTTTGTTCAAAAAATCACAGTATAGGTACCTGAAGATGCTGTTTTATCCTATAATCGAAAGTCTGATTGGGGGAATAATTAGTGGTCGTAATGATGCTTGGAATATTTTAATGAAATTTTTTCTCAATACTTATTTCAGCAATTTCGCAAACTATTGGTTTCTCAGGTGGATTGGCTGGTGTTATGTTTTCTGGATGTACTTAATTACTGAAATTAATCCGCACCAAATTTCAAGTCTCCGGAGAGAAAAATCATATTTAGTGAAAAACGCTGTAAGTGGGACTCCTTACGCTTTTTTTCCAGGTCGAGACAAAACGCTTATAAATGCGATTTTGTTCAAAATCACAGTATAGTAAGTACTCCTAAAGATGCTGGATTCGGTCCTATAATCGAAAGTTCGATTGGGGAATAATTAGTGGTCGAATGATGCTTTGGAATATTTTAATGAATTTTCATTATTTTGCAGTACTCGCAAATCATATTGGTTTCCTCAGTGATTGGGTGGTGTTGTTATGTTTTTCTGAAAATTTTAATTACTACAAAATTAATCCCACCAAATTTCAAGTCTGAGAGAAAATCGAGATGCAGGAAAAACGCGGTATGGGGGACCCTACGCTGCTTTTTTTTCCAGGGTCTAGATAAACTGATAAATGCGATTTGTCTAAAAATCAGTATAGGTAATTCGAAGATGCTGGATTCCGGTCCTATAATCGAAAGTTCGATTGGGGATAATTAGTGGTCGTACGGATGCTTGGAATATTTAATGAAATTTTTCTCAATACTTATTTCAGTACTGCAAAACTATTGGTATTTCAGTGATTGGGTGGTGTTGTTATGTTTTCGATATGTACTTTAATATTGAAATTAATCCCACCAAATCTCTCAAGTCTGAGAAAATCATATTAGTGGAAAAACGTATGACCCTTACGTTTTTTTTCCAGGGCTTGTGACAAAACGCGATAAATGCGATTTTGTTCAAAATCGCTGAGTATAGTAATACCCTGAAGATGCTGACCGGGTCCTATAATCGAAAGTTCGATTGGGGAATAATTAGTGAATGTAATGATGTTGGAATATTTTAATGAAATTTTTTCTCAATACTTTATTTCAGTACCGCAAACTATTGGTTTCAGGGTGATTGGGTGGTGTTGTTATGTTTTTCTGATGTGCCTTTAATTACTGGGAAATTAATCCCACCAAATTCCTCAAGTCTGAGAGAAAATCATATGGTGAAAAACGCGTAAGGGGACCTTACGCTGTTTTTTTCCAAGGTTCAGACAAAACGCTATAAATGCGATTTTGTTTCAAAATCACAGTATAGGTACTCCTGGAAGATGCTTATTCGGTCCTATAATCGAAAGTTCGATTGGGGAATAATTAGTGGTCGTAATGATGTTGGAATATTTAATGAAATTTTTCTCAATACTTATTTCAGCACTCTAAAACCGGCTGGTTTCTCAGGTGATTGGCTGGTGCTGTTATGTTTTTCTGGATGCACTTAATTACTGGGAAATTAATCCCACCAAAATTTCAAGTCTGAGAGAAAATCATATTTGGGTGAAAACGCGTATGGGGACCTACGCCGCTTTTTTCCAGGGTCGAGACAAACGCTTATAAATGCGATTTTGTTCAAAATCACAGCATAGGCAATTCTGAAGATGCTGATTCCGGTCCCATAATCGAAAGTCTGGATTGTGAACAATTAGTGGTCGTAATGATGCTTTGGAATATTTTAATGAAATTTTTCTCAATACTTATTTCAGTACTGCAAACTGGCTGGTTTTCAGGTGATTGGGTGGTAAGCAGCAGAAGTTGATGTACTTAATTACTGAAATTAATCCCACCAAATTCCCCAAGTCTGAGAGAAAATCATATTTGGGTGAAAAACGCCAGAAGTGGGATTCTTACGCTGTTTCCAGTCAGACAAAACGGGCGTATAAATGCGATTTGTTCAAAAATCACAGTATTGGTACTCCTGAAGATGCTGATTCTGGTCCTATAATCGAAAGTCGATTGTGTGGAACAATTAGTGGTCGAATGATGCTTGGAATATTTTAATGAAATTTTTTCAATACTTAGTTTCAGTACCGCAAAACCATTGGTTTCTCAGGTGATTGGGTGGTGTTGTTGGCGTTTTTCTGGATGTACTTAATTACCGAAATTAATCCCACCAAATTTCAAGTCTGAGAGAAAATCGAGATGGGTGAAAAACGCTGCAGCAGACCCTACGCTGTTTTTTCCAGGGTCGGTATTAAACGTTACAAATGCGATTTTGTTCAAAAATCACAGTATAGGCAATTCTGAAAATGTTGATTCTGGTCTCTAACGAAAAGTTCGATTGGGGAACAAATTTTAGTGGGGCGTAATGATGCTTGGAATATTTTAATGGTGAAATTTTTCTCAATACTTATTTCAGTACTCAAAACTATTATTGGTTTCTCAGGTGATTAAGTTGGTGTTGTTATGTTTTCTGGATGTACTTAATTACCGAAAATTAACCCACCAAATCTCAAGTCTGAGAGAAAATTCGAGTTTAAAGGAAAAACGCGCAAGGGGGACCCCTTTACGCGTTTTTTCCAGGTCGACAAAAATACGATAAATGCGATTTTGTTCAAAATCACAGTATAGGTAATTCCCGAAGATGCTGATTCCGGTCCTATAATCGAAAGTCTGATTGGGGAATAATTAGTGGTCGTAATGATGCTTGGAATATTTTTAATGAAATTTTTTCTCATTACTTATTTCAGTACTCTGCAAAACTATTGGTTTTCAGGAGATGGGTGGTGTTGTTATGTTTTTTTCTGGATGTACTTAATTACTGAAATTAATCCCACCAAATTCTCAAGTCTGAGAAAATCGAGATGGTGAAAAAAACGCTGTAAGGGGGAACCCCTTACGATTTTTTCCAGGAGGTCGAGACAAATTATTATAAATGCGATTTTGTCTAAAATCTGCCAGTATAGGTAATCCTGAAGATGCTGATTCCGGTCCTATAATCGAAAGTTCGACTGGGGAATAATTAGTGTCGTAATGATGCTGAATATTTTAATGAAATTTTTCTCAATACTTATTTCAGTACTGCAAACCATATTTCAGGTGATTGGGTGGTGTTGTTATGTTTTTCTGGATGTACTTAATTACTGAAATTAATCCTCACCAAATTTCAAGTCTGAGAAAATTATTTGGGTGAAAACGCATAAGGGGGGGGGACCTTACCCGTTTTTTTTTCCAGGGTCGAGATAAAACAAGTGATACATGCGAGTTTTGTTCAAAATCACAGTATAGGTACTCTGAAGATGCTGATTCCGGTCCTATAATCGAAAGTTCGATTGGGGAATAAATTAGTGGTCGTACGATGCTTGGAATATTTTAATGAAATTTTTCTAATACTTATTTCAGTACTTGAAACTATTGTTTCGTGGGTGATTGCGGTGTTGTTATGTTTTTCTGATTGACTTAATTACCGAAATTAATCCCACCAAATTCCCCCAAGCTCCGAGAAAATCATATTTGGGGTGAAAAACGCCGTATAAGAATTCCTACGCGTTTTTTCCAGGTCGGCATTAAAACGCGATATAAAATGCGATTTTGTTCAAAAATCGCTGTATAGGCAATTCGAAGATGTGTTGATTCTATCCTATAATCGAAAGTTCGATTGGGGAAATAATTAGTATCGATGCTTGGAATATTTTAATGAAATTTTTCAATACTTATTTCAGTAATGCAAACTATTAATTTCAGGTGATTGGTGTTGTTATGTTTTTCTGGCTGTACGACTGCCGAAATTAATCCCACCAACTTCAAGTCTGAGAGAAAATCATATTAGTGAAAAACGCAGGGGACTCCTTACGCGTTTTTTCCAGGGTCTAATAAAAATGACGATAAATGCGATTTTGTTCTGCACCGCTGGTATAGGTACTCCTGAAGATGTTGATTCTGTCCTATAATCGAAAAGTTCGATTGGGAATAATTAGTGGTCGAATGATGCTTGGAATATTTTAATGAAATTTTTTCTCAATACTTATTCTGAAGTACCGCAAACTATTGGTTTCTCTCAGGTGATTATTGGTGTTGTTATGTTTTTCTGATGTACTTAATTACCGAAATTAATCCCGCTAAATCTTCAAGTCTGGAGAAGAAAATCGGTTTGCGGAAAAACGCGTAAGGGGACCCTACGCTGTTTTTTCCAGGTCGGTGACAAAACGCGCAAATGCGATTTTGTTCAAAATCAAAGTATAGGTACTCCTGAAGATGCTGGATTCCGGTCCTATAATCGAAAGTTCGATTGGGGAATAATTAGTGGTCGTAATGATGCTTGGAATATTTTAATGAAATTTTTCTCTCAATACTTATTTCAGTACTCGAAACTAGCTGATTTCTCAGGTGATTGGTTGGTGTTGTTATGTTTTCGATGTACTTAATTACTGAAATTAATCCTGAATCAAGTCTGAGAGAAAATCGATAGTGAAAAAACGCCAGAAAGGGGAATCTTTACGCGCTTTTTTCCAGGTCGGCATAAATTATGATAAAATGCGATTTTGTTCAAAATCGCTGTATAGGTACTCCTGAAGGATGCTGATTCCGGCCTATAATGAAAGTTCGATTGTGAATAACAATTAGGTGGTCAGAATGATGCTTGGAATATTTTAATGAAATTTTTCTCAATACTTATTTAGCACTCGCAAACTATTGGTTTCTCAGGTGATTGGGGGTGGTGGCGGCAGGTTTTTCTGATGTACGATCACTGGGAAATTAATCCCACCAAATTTCTTAAGTCTGAGAGAAAATCATATTTAGTGAAAACGCTGTATGGACCCTTTTGTCAAAGGTTTTTTTCCAGGGTCGAGACAAAACGCTATAAAATGCGATTTTGTTCAAAATCACAGCAAAGGTAATTCTGAAAATGCTGATTCCGGTCCCATAATCGAAAGTTCGATTGGGGGAATACCAGGTCGTAATGATGCTTGGAATATTTTAATGAAATTTTTCTCTAATACTTATTTCAAGTACTCGCAAAACCATGGTTTCTCAGGTGATTTGGTTATGTTTATGTTTTTCTGATGTACTTAATACTGGAAATATAATCCTACCAAACTTCGGGGTCTGAGAGGAAAATCATATTTGGGTGAAAACACGCTAAGAAGGGGACCTCACGCTGTTTTTCCAGGGTCGAGACAAAATCATGAGTAACAAGATTTTGTTCAAAATCACAGTATAGGTAATTCTGAAGATGTTGATTCCCGGTCCTATAATCGAAAGTTCGATTGGGGAATAATTAGTGGTCGTAATGATGCTTGGAATATTTTAATGAAATTTTTCAATACTTATTTCAGTACTGCAAACTATTGGTTTCAGGTGATTGGGTGGTGTTGTTATGTTTTTCGATGTACGCATCACTGGAAATTAATCCCACCAAATCTCAAGTCTGAGAGAAATCGAGAGCTTAGTGAAAAACGCCAAGTGGACCTCACGCCGCTTTTTCCAGGTCGAGTAAAACGCGATAAACGCGATTTTGTTCAAAAATCACAGTATAGGTACCCTGAAGATGCTGATTCTGGTCCTATAACGTTCGAAAGTTCGATTAGAATAATTAGTGGCCGTAATGATGCTTGGAATATTTTAATGAAATTTTTCTCAATACTTATTTCAGTATTCGCAAACTATTGGTTTCTCAGGTGATTGGGTGGTGTTGTTATGTTTTTCTGGATGTACTTAATTACTGAAATTAATCCCACCAAATTTCAAGTCTGACAGAAAATCATATTTGGGTGAAAAAACGCGTAAGGGTCCCCCCTTACGCGTTTTTTCCAGGGTCGAGACAAAACGCGATAAATGCGATTTTGTTCAAAATCACAGTATAGGTACTCCTGAAGATGCTGATTCCAGTCCTATAATCGAAAGTTCGATTGCGGAATAATTAGTGGCCGTAATGATGCTTGGAATATTTTAATGAAATTTTTCTCAATACTTATTTCAGTATTCGCAAACTATTGGTTTCTCAGGTGATTGGGTGGTGTTCTTATGTTTTTCTGGATGTACTGCATTAATCACAAATTTCAGAAGTCGAGAAAATCATATTTAGAACGCTTGGCGTAAGGGACCCACTGCAGCGTTTTCAGTCGAGACAAAACGCGATAAATGCGATTTTGTTCAAAATCACAGTATAGGTACTCCTGAAGATGCTGATTCCAGTCCTATAATCGAAAGTTCGATTGCGGAATAATTAGTGGCCGTAATGATGCTTGGAATATTTTAATGAAATTTTTCTCAATACTTATTTCAGTATTCGCAAACTATTGGTTTCTCAGGTGATTGGGTGGTGTTCTTATGTTTTTCTGGATGTACTTTATTACTGAAATTAATCCCACCAAATTTCAAGTCTGAGAGAAAATCATATTTGGGTGAAAAAACGCGTAAGGGGGGACCCTTAAGCGTTTTTTCCAGGGTCGAGACAAAACGCGATAAATGCTATTTTGTTCAAAATCACAGTATAGGTACTCCTGAAGATGCTGATTCCAGTCCTATAATCGAAAGTTCGATTGCGGAATAATTAGTGGTCGTAATGATGCTTGGAATATTTTAATGAAATTTTTCTCAATACTTATTTCAGTATTCGCAAACTATTGGTTTCTCAGGTGATTGGGTGGTGGTGTTATGTTTTTCTAGATGTACTTAATCACTTAAATTAATCCCAACAAATTTCAAATCTGAGAGAAAATCATATTTGGGTGAAAAAACGCGTAAGGGGGGACCCTTACGCGTTTTTTCCAGGGTCGAGACAAAACGCGATAAATGCTATTTTGTTCAAAATCACAGTATAGGTACTCCTGAAGATGCTGATTCCAGTCCTATAATCGAAAGTTCGATTGCGGAATAATTAGTGGTAATGATGCTTGGAATATTTTAATGAAATTTTTCTCAATACTTATTTCAGTATTCGCAAACTATTGGTTTCTCAGGTGATTGGGTGGTGTTGTTATGTTTTTCTGGATGTACTTAATTACTGAAATTAATCCCACCAAATTTCAAGTCTGAGAGAAAATCATATTTGGGTGAAAAAACGCGTAAGGGGGGACCCTTACGCGTTTTTTCCAGGGTCGAGACAAAACGCGATAAATGCGATTTTGTTCAAAATCACAGTATAGGTACTCCTGAAGATGCTGATTCCAGTCCTATAATCGAAAGTTCGATTGCGGAATAATTAGTGGTCGTAATGATGCTTGGAATATTTTAATGAAATTTTTCTCAATACTTATTTCAGTACTCGCAAACTATTGGTTTCTCAGGTGATTGGGTGGTGTTGTTATGTTTTTCTAGATGTACTTAATCACTGAAATTAATCCCAACAAATTTCAAATCTGAGAGAAAATCATATTTGGGTGAAAAAACGCGTAAGGGGGGACCCTTACGCGTTTTTTCCAGGGTCGAGACAAAACGCGATAAATGCGATTTTGTTCAAAATCACAGTATAGGTACTCCTGAAGATGCTGATTCCAGTCCTATAATCGAAAGTTCGATTGCGGAATAATTAGTGGTCGTAATGATGCTTGGAATATTTTAATGAAATTTTTCTCAATACTTATTTCAGTACTCGCAAACTATTGGTTTCTCAGGTGATTGGGTGGTGTTTTTCTGGATGTACTTAATCACTGAAATTAATCCCAACAAATTTCAAGTCTGAGAAAAAATCATATTTGGGTGAAAAAACGCGTAAGGGGGGACCCTTACGCGTTTTTTCCAGGGTCGAGACAAAACGCGATAAATGCGATTTTGTTCAAAATCACAGTATAGGTACTCCTGAAGATGCTGATTCCAGTCCTATAATCGAAAGTTCGATTGCGGAATAATTAGTGGCCGTAATGATGCTTGGAATATTTTAATGAAATTTTTCTCAATACTTATTTCAGTATTCGCAAACTATTGGTTTCTCAGGTGATTGGGTGGTGTTGTTATGTTTTTCTGGATGTACTTAATTACTGAAATTAATCCCAACAAATTTCAAGTCTGAGAGAAAATCATATTTGGGTGAAAAAACGCGTAAGGGGGGACCCTTACGCGTTTTTTTTCAAGTCGAACAAAACAACGATAAATGCGATTTTATTTCAAAATCTGATATAGGTACTCCTGATGCTGATTCCAGTCCCTATAATCGAAAGTTCGATTGCGGAATAATTAGTGGTCGTAATGATGCTTGGAATATTTAATGAAATTTTCTCAATACTTATTTCAGTACTACTTAAACTATTGGTTTCTCAGGTGATTGGGTGGTGTTGTTATGTTTTTCTAGATGTACTTAATTACTGAAATTAATCCCACCAAATTTCAAGTCTGAGAGAAAATCATATTTGGGTGAAAAAACGCGTAAGGGGGGACCCTTACGCGTTTTTTCCAGGGTCGAGACAAAACGCGATAAATGCGATTTTGTTCAAAATCACAGTATAGGTACTCCTGAAGATGCTGATTCCAGTCCTATAATCGAAAGTTCGATTGCGGAATAATTAGTGGTCGTAATGATGCTTGGAATATTTTAATGAAATTTTTCTCAATCCTTATTTCAGTATTCGCAAACTATTGGTTTCTCAGGTGATTGGGTGGTGTTGTTATGTTTTTCTGGATGTACTTAATTACTGAAATTAATCCCACCAAATTTCAAGTCTGAGAGAAAATCATATTTGGGTGAAAAAACTCGTAAGGGGGGACCCTTGCGCGTTTTTTCCAGGGTCGAGACAAAACGCGATAAATGCTATTTTGTTCAAAATCACAGTATAGGTACTCCTGAAAGATGCTGATTCAGTCCTATAATCGAAAAGTTCGATTTGCGAATAATTAGTGGTCGTAATGATGCTTGGAATATTTTAATGAAATTTTTCTCAATACTTATTTCAGTGATGCATAAACCTATTGGTTTCTCAGGTGATTGGAGTGGTGTTGTTATGTTTTTCTAGATGTACTTAATCACTGAAATTAATCCCAACAAATTTCAAATCTGAGAGAAAATCATATTTGGGTGAAAAAACGCGTAAGGGGGGACCCTTACGCGTTTTTTCCAGGGTCGAGACAAAACGCGATAAATGCGATTTTGTTCAAAATCACAGTATAGGTACTCCTGAAGATGCTGATTCCAGTCCTATAATCGAAAGTTCGATTGCGGAATAATTAGTGGCCGTAATGATGCTTGGAATATTTTAATGAAATTTTTCTCAATACTTATTTCAGTATTCGCAAACTCTTGGTTTCTCAGGTGATTGGGTGGTGTTGTTATGTTTTTCTGGATGTACTTAATTACTGAAATTAATCCCAACAAATTTCAAGTCTGAGAGAAAATCATATTTGGGTGAAAAAACGCGTAAGGGGGGACCCTTACGCGTTTTTTCCAGGGTCGAGACAAAACGCGATAAATGCGATTTTGTTCAAAATCACAGTATAGGTACTCCTGAAGATGCTGATTCAGGTCCTATGATCGAAAGTTCGATTGCGGAATAATTAGTGGCCGTAATGATGCTTGGAATATTTTAATGAAATTTTTCTCAATACTTATTTCAGTATTCGCAAACTATTGGTTTCTCAGGTGATTGGGTGGTGTTGTTATGTTTTTCTGGATGTACTTAATTACTGAAATTAATCCCAACAAATTTCAAGTCTGAGAGAAAATCATATTTGGGTGAAAAAACGCGTAAGGGGGGACCCTTACGCGTTTTTTCCAGGGTCGAGACAAAACGCGATAAATGCGATTTTGTTCAAAATCACAGTATAGGTACTCCTGAAGATGCTGATTCCAGTCCTATAATCGAAAGTTCGATTGCGGAATAATTAGTGGCCGTAATGATGCTTGGAATATTTTAATGAAATTTTTCTCAATACTTATTTCAGTATTCGCAAACTATTGGTTTCTCAGGTGATTGGGTGGTGGTGTTATGTTTTTCTAGATGTACTTAATCACTTAAATTAATCCCACCAAATTTCAAGTCTGAGAGAAAATCATATTTGGGTGAAAAAACGCGTAAGGGGGGACCCTTACGCGTTTTTTCCAGGGTCGAGACAAAACGCGATAAATGCGATTTTGTTCAAAATCACAGTATAGGTACTCCTGAAGATGCTGATTCCAGTCCTATAATCGAAAGTTCGATTGCGGAATAATTAGTGGTCGTAATGATGCTTGGAATATTTTAATGAAATTTTTCTCAATACTTATTTCAGTACTTGCAAACTATTGGTTTCTCAGGTGATTGGGTGGTGTTATGTTTTTTCGACAAATAACTTACTGAAATTAATCCCACCAACTTCTGGGCAAGTCTGGAGAGAAATCATATAGGAAAAACGCTGCAAGGGGGGACCCTTACGTTTTGGTGGCTCCATGATGTGCCTGGCAAATTATGATTTTGTCAGTAAAATCACAGTAGGTAATCTCCCAAAGATGTTGATTCTATCCTATAAACTGAAAGTCTGATTGTGGAACAATTAGTGGTCGTAATGATGCTTGGAATATTTTAAATGAAATTTTCTCAATACTTATTTCAGTACTGCAAAACTATTGGTTTCAGTAAGTGATTGGGTGGTGTTGTTATGTTTTTCTGACGTACTTAATACTGAAATTAATCCCACCAAATTTCAAGTTCGAGAGAAAAATCATATTTAGAAAATCTTTTACGCTGTTTTTTCCAGGGTCTAGATAAACTCGATAAATGCGATTTTGTTCAAAATCACAGTATAGGGTAATTCTGAAGATGCTGGATTCCATCTCAGCAATCGAAAGTTCGATTGGGAACAATTAGTGTCGCAACGATGCTTGAATATTTAATGAAATTTTCAATACTTATTTCAGCATCAGAAACTATTGGCTTCTCAGGTGATTGGGTGGTGTTGTTGCTTTTCTGATGTGCCTTAATTACCGGGAAATTAATCCCCACCCAAATTTCAAGCCCGAGAGAAAATCGAGAGCCAGGAAAAACGCGAAAGGGGACCCCGCCGCTTTTTCCAGGGCTCCCCAGGATTAAAGCCCGATAAATGCGATTTGTTCAAAATCACAGTATAGGTAATTCTGAAGATGCTGATTCCGAACCTATAATCGAAAGTTCGATTGGGGAACAATTATACGTAACGATGCTTTGGAATATTTTTAATGAAATTTTTCTCAATACTTTATTTCCAGTACTGCAAACTATTGGCTTCTAAGATTGGGCAGTGTTGGTTATGTTTTTCTGACGGTTTGATTACTGAAATTAATCCCACCAAATTTCAAGTCTGAGAGAAAATTATTTAGTGGAAAAACGCTGCAGGATCCTTACGCTGTTTTTTCCAGGGTCGAGACAAAACGGCGATAAATGCGATTTTGCCCAAATCGGCCAGTAGTAATTCTTGAAGTTGATTCCGGTCCTATAATCAGAAAGTTCGATTAGAACAATTAGTGGTCGTAATGATGCTTGGAATATTTTAATGAAATTTTTCTCAATACTTATTTCAGTGTGCCTCGCAAACTATTACAGGTTTCTCAGGTGATTGCGGTGTTGTTATGTTTTTCTGATGTACTTAATTACTGAAATTAATCCCACCAAATCTCCCCAAGCCCGAGAGAAAATCGAGATGGTGAAAAACGCAGTGGGGACCCTTACGCAAGGTTTGTGGTCTAGACAAAACTGATAAATGCGATTTTGTTCAAATCACAGTATAGGTAATTCTGAAGATGCTGATTCCGGGTCCTATAATCGAAAGTTTGATTGTGAATACCTGTATCGTAATATTGGAATATTTTACCGAAATTCTTCATGATTATTTCAGTACTCGCAAACTATTATTTCAGGTGATTTAAAGTAGTAAGCAGGGTGCTTGGATGTAATTTAATCACTGAAATTAATCCCACCAAATTTCAAGTCTGAGAAAATCGAGATGCGGAAAACGCAAGGGGACCCTACGTTTTTTCCAAAGCGAGACAAAAACGCCGATAAATGCGATTTGTTCAAAAATCACAGTATAGGTAATTCTTGAAGATGCTGGATTCCGGTCCTATAATCGAAAGTTCGATTGGGGAATAATTAGTGGTCGTACGATGCTGGAAATATTTTAATGAAATTCTTTCAATACTTATTTCTCAGTACTCGCAACTATTGGCTTTTCAGGGTGATTGGGTGGTGTTGGTATTTTTTGATAAAGCCACATTGCACCATCCCAATCAAATTTCAAGTCTGAGAGAAAATCATATATGGGTGAAAAAACACGTAAGGGGGGACCCTTACGCGTTTTTTCCATGGACGAGACAAAACGCGATATACACGATTTTGTTCAAAATCATAGTATAGGTACTCCTGAGCATGCCAAGTCCGATCCTATCATCCACAGTTCGATTGCGGAACAATTAGTGGTCGTAATGATGCTTGGAATATTTTAATGAAATTTTCTCAATGCTTATTTCAGTACTCGCCAACTATTGGTTTCTGAGGTGATTGGTTGGTGTTGTTATGTTCTTCTGAATGTACTTAATTACTGAAATTAATCACACCAAATTTCAATTCTGAGAGAAAATCATATATGGGTGAAAAAACACGTAAGGGGGGACCCTTACGCGTTTTTTCCATGGTCGAGACAAAACGCGATTTACTCGATTTTGTTCAAAATCACAGTATAGGTACTCCTGAAGATGATTCCGGTCCTATAATCGAAAGTTCGATTGGGGAATAATTAGTGGTCGTAATGATGCTTGGAATATTTTAATGAAATTTTCTCAATACTTATTTCAGTACTATTGGTTTCTCAGGTGATTGGGTGGTGTTGTTATGTTTTTCTGGATGTACTTAATTACTGAAATTAATCCCACCAAATTTCAAGTCTGAGAGAAAATCATATTTGGGTGAAAAAACGCGTAAGGGGGGACCCTTACGCGTTTTTTCCAGGGTCGAGAGAAAACGCGATATATGCGATTTTGTTCAAAATCACAGTATAGGTACTCCTGAGCATGCTGATTCTGATCCTATCATCGACAGTCGATTGCGGTATAATTAGTGGTCGTAATGATGCTTGTAATATTTTAATGAAATTTTTCTCAATGCTTATTTCAGTACTCGTCACCTATTGGTTTCTCAGGTGATTGGTTGGTGTTGTTATGTTCTTCTGGATGTACTTAATTACTGACATTAATCCCACCAAATTTCAAGTCTGGGAGAAAATCATATTTGGGTGAAAAAACGCGATATACGCGATTTTGTTCAAAATCACAGTACAGTATAGGCACTCCTGAGCATGCCGCTTCCGAATCTATTATCGACAGTTCGATTGCGGAATAATTACTGGTCGTAATGATGCTTGGAATATTTTAATGAAATTTTTCTCTGCTTATTTCAGTCTCTCCAACTATTGGTTTCTAAGGTGATTGGGTGGTGTTGTTATGTTCTTCTGATTGTACTTTATTACTGAGAGAAAAGCATATATTTGTGAAAATAATGTAAGGGGACCCCCTTACAGATTTTTCATGGCCGAGACGTATCGCGATATATTCGATTTTGTTCAAAATCTCAGTATAGGTATTCCTGAGCATTCGAGTCCAATCCTTTCATCTACAGTTCGATTGCAGAATAATTAGTAGTCGTAATGTTGCTTGGAATATTTTAATGAAATTTTTCTCAATGCTTATGTCAGTATTTGCCAACTATTGGTTTCCAAGGTGATTGGTTGGCATTTTTATGTTTTTCTGGATGTACCTAATTACTGAAATTAATTCCACCAAATTTCAAGTCTGCGAGAAAGTCATATTTCGGTGATAAAACACGTTAGGGACCTCTTACAAATGGTTTCAGGGTCGAGATTCTTCATATATTTGATATATGAGCTCTCTTCAACTATTTCTTATAGTGTTCATTCGAAACTAATTTTTCGATTGTATTCTGATATTCGAATCGATATTCCTATCACTATAGAGTTCTGCTCTCGTAAACAAGATATTAACACCTCTTCATCACCATCAGCAGTATCGTTGGCCGATATTCTCATTAATATCCTTCCAATCTTTTTTTGATGAGTATTCGTTCGAATCATATTGCTCCGTCGCCTGTTCCACTGTGTGTGTTGGTGGGAGGGTCGGCGTAGTGACCTGTCATCCAGGAAGGTTACAACAGACTATGCACCATTCACCGCCAGTGTACCAAGATCTTTTGAATGGAACTGTACCCGTGAGGATGAGAGAGAGAGAGAGATCTTTCTCTGCCTAGGAGTGCCAAGATGGGGAGGTGCCAATATCATGGCACCCAGGCGACGGTGTGTCTCCCAGTGCGATTGATACACGTGACTCAGCACCCAGTTCTCTCACGTGCCTTCGCAGGTCAGGTCAGGTACATTACCATCATCATCCTACAGGTTACTCACACTATTAATCCTCCTTACGTCATTGGTAAGTCAATCCTCGTGCATCTCCAGGTCACTATTCCCCAGGTCATTGTTCATTCATTTCCAGGTCATCTTCAGGTCACTATTCTCGCAGGTCTTTGCTCGGTCATTTCCGGGTCATATGCAGGTCACTGTTCTCCATGGCCTTCCTCCAGGTCATTGGTCGGTTATTCCCTAGTCATAGTCAGGTCATTGTTCGATCATACCCGGGTCAGCTCTAAGTCACTTTTCTCGCAGGTCATTGTTCGGTCATTTCCTGGTCATCTGCAGGTCACTGTTCTCCATGGCCTTCCTCCAGGTCATTGGTCGGCTATTCCCGGGTCATATCCAGGTCATTGTTCGATCATACCCGGGTCATCTCTAAGTCACTTTTCTCGCAGGTCATTGTTCGGTCATACCCTGGTCATATCCAGGTCATTGTTCGGCCATTTCCGGGTCATCTGCAGGTCACTTTTCTCCATGGTCTTCCTCCAGGTCATTGGTCGATCATTCAGAGGCATATGTCAACCAAGTACATTATTACTTACAGATTATCTGAAGATTAGCTCCCCTAGCATATTTCACCTGACGATTAAACACCTTCACTCTACTTGGGGGTTTAGATTAGGTTAGGTTACAAGTAGTTAGTCCAGATTAGGTTATCGTTTGGTTAGGTTAGGTTAGGTTGAGTCAAGTTTAGTTAGCTTTAGGTTAAGTCAAGTTAGGTTAGGTTGAGTCAAGTTTAGTTAGCTTTAGGTTAAGTCAAGTTTAGTTAGCGTTAGGTTAAGTCAAGTATATTTAGCGTTAGGTTAAGTTACCGTTAGTTTATGTTAAGTTTAGTTATCGTTAGGTTAAGTCAAGTCTGGTTAGTGCAAGGCTAAATTAAGTTTAGTTAGAATAAGGCTAAATCAAGTTTAGTTGGTATAAGGCTAAGTCAAGTCTAGTTAGCGTTAGGTTAAGTCGAGTTTGGTTAGCGTTAGGGTGGTTAATCTTAAGGTGAAATAAATGGGGGTACTAAACTTCAGGTGATTCAACTCAACCAACAGACTGTGAGATACACAATGCCAAGACCCGACAGGAAACACCTCGGCAGTCTCCCAGATGACACAAGACTCGCCGCACGACCCTACAGACGCCAGCACCGCCGCCTCGGGACATGTTGTGGTGGCGGTGTTGGCCAGGTCATGCCGCTACCAAGTATTTTTTTTGTTTTTTCGTCCGGAAGACTTGTTTATTACGTATCCTGACTCGAGGGGAAATGCCTGGCTCCCTTGGCTGACATCCCAGGCGTCATGGAAAATAAATCTATTTCAGTGTAAACAGGAAAATAAATCTTTCACGTTACGTAGTTATTTGATAAAAATATATTAAATTGATGAGCTATTAATGGGTGAAATATCAGTCACACAAGAACGAGTGTAGGTAAATAGCTGGCGAGCGATCGTCTGGCGGGAGATATAAGTAAAAGTGCGTCCCAATACTGCACACTTAATACACACGGCTGCAGTGTAGCGGTGGTCTTTCTCAGTGATATATCCTGACTGAGTTGTCCCCAAGCGTGTAATAATGAAAAGCAGAGAAAGAACACGTGGTGGAATACTGCTTAAACATGGCTCTGCTGAACTGACTGTACATACAACAACTTTAAGGGGAAGGAAAATAATAATAAACATAACTACAGAGAAGAAAGTTGATATTAAGGAAAATTAAAAAAGAATAAATACAGAGAAGAGATTTGAGAGGGAGAGGAGGAAGTAGAGACAATGACATCCATCTCACCCTCTCGTTTCTGGTTTTCCTTCCTCAGTTTCTACCGATTACTCATCTTCCTCTTGTATAATGTTTTCCCAACCCCCTTTTCACACTTTTCACCGACTTAGCCCACTCTCACCACTACTACCTTCCACCCTTTGCCAACTTCCTGATTTACTCAGATCTGACCGTCACTTAAAAGATGTGTTCACTGTCACTCTGGTATTTCCTCTTCTCTTAATTTCTGGAAGCTGTACAGAGACTTGATAGAAGTTAAATTGGTGATTGTTATTTTTGTGGGGCTCGTCAAGGTATTTCCTGTTTTTGTAGTCTCTGTGAGTTACTTTGTTAGTTTATAATACTTTGAGTTACTTTTCTCTGTTTCATATCTACATTAAATTTCCTGTTTTTCGAGTTAATGATTGTTTCTTATGACAGTGTATTATTATTATTATTATTATTATTATTATTATTATTATTATTATTATTATTATTATATTATTATATTATTATCCTCCTCCTCCTCCTCCTCCTCCTGGTGTACCGAAAGTCTAACAGTGACTCCGTAGTTCTATGAGTGAGTGTCTTTCATCATTGTTCGGCGAGCTTGGCTTCATCAATATTTGACTGACAGTTACTGAGCTCGTCTGCTTCCACCATATATGAGTTTGATACGACGAACCAAATCCTTTAATTATGGAACTCAGTCACCTTTCTCTGTTTTGCGTGTCTCTTATTTTTCTTTCAACTAAAATACAATTAATTAATCCCATAAAATTTGGCTACCGTCTCAAATTTGCCGGCGGCACATCACATGTATTCGACGGAGTTTGCCGGCTGCATACGTAATATTCTTGGCCGCGTGTGGCTGGAAGAATGAGGGTTGCAGACCTCCTCAATAGATTGCGGACAAGAAACACGTCCCCTTCTCTCTCTCTCTCCCTCCCTCCCAAGCCAGAAATAGCGTCGAGTGATTGACAAGTTGGTGGAGGGAGCGAGGGTATGTATTGTTAGGTGAGGCTAATAGCCTCCTGGACTGCTGCTGAGTGATACACTGCGTGTTCCAGGTGAATCATGGTGCAGAATGATTCACCTGTGTTCCAGATGAATCATGAAGCAGAATGATTCACCTGTGTTCCAGATGAATTATGATGCAGAATGATTCACTTAGTGTTCCAGATGTATCATGAAGCAGAAGATTCACTCAATGTTCCAGATGAATCATGAAGCAGAATGATTCACTCAATGTTCCAGATGAATCATGAAGCAGAATGATTCACCTGTGTTCCAGGTGAAGCATGATGCAGAATGATTCACCTGTGTTCCAGGTGAATCATGGTGCAGAATGATTCACCTGTGTTCCAGATGAATCATGAAGCAGAATGATTCACTTAGTGTTCCAGATGAATCATGAAGCAGAATGATTCACTCAATGTTCCAGATGAAACGTGATGCAGAATGATTCACCTGTGTTCCAGATGAATCATGAAGTAGAATGATTCACTCAATGTTCCAGATGAATCATGAAGCAGAATGATTCACCTGTGTTCCGGATGAATTATGATGCAGAATGATTCACTTAGTGTTCCAGATGAATCATGAAGCAGAAGATTCACTCAATGTTCCAGATGAATCATGAAGCAGAATGATTCACTCAATGTTCCAGATGAATCATGAAGCAGAATGATTCACCTGTGTTCCAGATGAATTATGATGCAGAATGATTCACTTAGTGTTCCAGATGAATCATGAAGCAGAAGATTCACTCAATGTTCCAGATGAATCATGAAGCAGAATGATTCACTCTATGTTCCAGATGAATCATGAAGCAGAATGATTCACTCTATGTTCCAGATGAATCATGAAGCAGAAGATTCACTCAATGTTCCAGATGAATCATGAAGCAGAAGATTCACTCAATGTTCCAGATGAATCATGAAGCAGAATGATTCACTCTATGTTCCAGATGAATCATGAAGCAGAATGATTCACTCTATGTTCCAGATGAATCATGAAGTACCGTAACATTATTCCTCTTATTTTCTGTCTGTATGTGTCTGTTTCCTTAGCTTTCAATCTATCCATATAACTACCGATCATTGTTTATCTAACCATCTGTTTACCTGTGCTATCTAGCCATCGATCTACCTGCCCATCTATCTGTTTGTCTGTCAATTTCTCTTATTATCTCTTCACCCTGTCAATCTATCCATATTTATTCTCTCTCTCTCTCTCTCTCTCTGTAACAAAGTCAATATAACTAAACAATTACAAAAGAATCGCAAGAACAGTGTCATAAACGCTAACGTCATCAGACTGCCAACCTGCAGTGCCACATACTCCTCTCTATGCTGCCTAGAACCCGTGGCACTCCCGCCTTTCCCCCATGACACCCTCCATTCTCCCCCACCTCCTCGCACCCCCCACCACCTGGCATCCCCAACCACCTGGCACTCCCCCTCCCGGCACCCCCTCTCGGTACCGCACTCCTGGCACCAATTACACAGTCGAGGTGTGTGAAGAAGATGACACGTTTATTTTACCATTATTATAGTGCTATTAGTTTCTGGCCTGACTCCATTAAATCACCGTAAAAAATAACATTAAATAGTAAATGCTAAACAAAACGCTATTATACAATTAAATAAATATAACTAAATAGTAATGACTTTATAGAATGTCATAATAATATTAAAGCTTGGAGAAATTAAGTTTACTTATGAAAAAAAAATGATGATGTTAGTTGAATGTGTCACTGTGTGTGTGTGTGTGTGTGTGTGTGTGTGTGTGTGTGTGTGTGTGTGTGTGTGTGTGTGTGTGTGTGTGTGTGTGTGTGTGTGTGTGTGTGTGTGTGTGTGTGTGTGTGTGTGTGTGTGTGTGTGTGTGTGTGTGTGTGTGTGTGTGTGTGTGTGTGTGTGTGTGTGTGTGTGTGTGTGTGTGTGTGTGTGTGTGTGTGTGTGTGTGTGTGTGTGTGTGTGTGTGTGTGTGTGTGTGTGTGTGTGTGTGTGTGTGTGTGTGTGTGTGTGTGTGTGTGTGTGTGTGTGTGTGTGTGTGTGTGTGTGTGTGTGTGTGTGTGTGTGTGTGTGTGTGTGTGTGTGTGTGTGTGTGTGTGTGTGTGTGTGTGTGTGTGTGTGTGTGTGTGTGTGTGTGTGTGTGTGTGTGTGTGTGTGTGTGTGTGTGTGTGTGTGTGTGTGTGTGTGTGTGTGTGTGTGTGTGTGTGTGTGTGTGTGTGTGTGTGTGTGTGTGTGTGTGTGTGTGTGTGTGTGTGTGTGTGTGTGTGTGTGTGTGTGTGTGTGTGTGTGTGTGTGTGTGTGTGTGTGTGTGTGTGTGTGTGTGTGTGTGTGTGTGTGTGTGTGTGTGTGTGTGTGTGTGTGTGTGTGTGTGTGTGTGTGTGTGTGTGTGTGTGTGTGTGTGTGTGTGTGTGTGTGTGTGTGTGTGTGTGTGTGTGTGTGTGTGTGTGTGTGTGTGTGTGTGTGTGTGTGTGTGTGTGTGTGTGTGTGTGTGTGTGTGTGTGTGTGTGTACTCGTCTTACCTCCATGACAACAGACCAAGAGGCAATAATTAATGTGCTCTGATGGTCATTGTTATTATATATTAAGTTTACTACACGTGTACAGTTACTAAGAGAAAGATATTTACATTATCCTTATTTATTTTGGCTTCACGTCTGTCTGTTTTCAATCTATCTGTTTGTTAGGTCTGTCTGTCTGGTGTCAATTTATCTGTTTATTAGTATATATGACTGTTAGTATTTATGACTGTCTGTGTATTTGTCTGTTTGTCAGTGTTTGTTTTTGTCAGTATAACTTTCTCCTTCAGTACATATGTATGTCTGTCAGTATATGTATGTCTGCCATTGTTTGTTTTTTGTCAGTATGTCTCAATATATTTGTCTGCCTATTAGTGTATCTGTCTGTCTGTGTTTGTTTGTCAGTAAATCTTTCCCTCTTTCAGTATATTTGTCTGCCTGTTAATATATCTGTCTCTGTCAATGATAATTTAATAGATAAATACGAATAAGAAACGATAATAAAATCCAAACAAAATATAGATGTAAACTATAATTAACCTCTAACTAGTATCCTCGCGTTAACAGCCAATTAGATTCGGCCAAATTTACTCAAGAAAACTCTACAACAACATTGACCCGTCAGTTCAAAGTGGTCATGGTTGATATAACTTGAGTTAGAAGAGGTGTGAAAGGCGCGAGGGTGTGTGAGAAAGAGTGAGAGAAACTGCGACATGTTTACAAGCCTCCACTCCCTCCATTTATACCTGGCCTCCCTCCACCAAAAACAACATAAAAAAAGGCACCTTCAAAACAGTGTGGTATTATAGACTCACACGACAGATGTATATGATTAAAACAGGCTGCATTGACGGGATGAGGAAAAGTCACATCTGTCCTCCGTCTATTTAAAAGATAAAAAAAAAAGCTGTGAAAAATGGATCTCTGAATTTGTCATAACATATACAAGACTGTACGATCCGGATATAAAGAGATAATTGACTACGATAATATTGACGGGATGGTCAGCGTGTTGATGCCAAAGATAGCAACACAGTGCCAGGCAACTTATCCTTGACTTTTTCACAGTGGGTTGGCTGAAGTGTTGACAGAAGCAAATTGGGAGCGAGATGGAGCGAGTGTTTAGGGAAGTGATCTTTTGTCTCAGCTACTGTGTAAACTCGGCTCATCGGTGACGTCATCAGAGAACCAGGAGTATATAAAGCCTGGCGACTCTTCAACAAGCCTGCACTCTGAACCTAGCCGCCCTCGAGATAGGTACTGGCTTTTGTCTTGCGTGTTTGTTCTCTTGGTGAACCACCACTTGGAACACATAGTGAACGTCGTGTTACGTGACAGTACAAGCCATTATATTGTGGATAAGAGACTGTACTTCTCTGTATAAACTACTGAAAGTACAAGCTGACACACTGGAATTACAGCATTGCACACCTCTGTACTTCTGAGTGTCAAGGGAACTTCATTCTTTGTGGTTGACAGTGTAACACACGTGCTGCACTTGTGATAAGTTTGGATAACACCTTCATCACTACGACTTCTCCAGCAGTTACTCTAGGTAAGGACCTCGTTCAAGGCACTGTGTTGATCCTCGCCTCTAGTTCAAAGATAAGGATAAATGACATTGTGAAAAACAGCTTTTACATGTAACATAAGTATTGCAATGAAACAAAGCTGTTCTTTTTCTACATCATGCAAATATCCCAAAGAAAATCAGTCAATGTTGAGGGCAAGCGTTTCTTCTGTTGATATCCACAGTACAATATAGCATTGACTTGTTTCTTTATTTACAGAGATGGTTGGGGGTAGCGCCACAGTCAACTTCCACAATATCAAGATGTTAGAGCTGCCGAGGATGGAGGTGGACTGCCACTTCTCCGATGTGCGGCTTTTGGCGGAAAACAGCGGCGCCAAAGTCTACGGCGCCAGATACCTCCAGTCTGGCACCAGCGTCGTCCTCAAGTGTGTACAGAAGGAGGCCACAAAGAAAAAAGACTTCTGCCGCGAGCGCCACTACAACCACTGTCTTAGTTCTCATCCTAATATTGTCAAATGTTTTGATGATACCTTTGAAACCAGCACATCGTATGTCTTAACACAAGAATTGACTCGAGTCAGCGATCTGTCCAAGTTTATAATGAAGGGCGGCGTTGGTGAAATGCGAGCCAAACTTGTAGCAGAGCAGGTCGGCCAGGCGCTGGAGTTTATGCACAAGAATGACCTCGTCCATCGTGATGTTTGCTCAGAAAACATCTTTGTCTTTAGTTGCGAACTTACCCGATTCAAGTTGGGTGACTTTGGCAGCACACAGCGAGTTGGAGCCTTCGTGAAGAAGCAAAAGGTTCGGTCACCTTGGGCCCCACCAGAGGTGAGCCTCACCGTGTACAACGAGGGCTACCTCGTGGACACTGCCCAAGACGCCTGGCAACTTGGTATCCTCATCTTCGTGTGCCTGACGGGCTCATATCCTTGGTCATCGGCCGACATCACAGACCACCATTACAACTCGTGGGTGGCCTGGCTCAAACGCAAGACCACTAAGATGCCCCCACGCTTCAAATGTTTCACTCCTCGTCTTCTTCGCCTTCTACGACGCCTTCTGGAGCCCAAGCCTGAGAAGCGCTCAGGTGTGAGGGAGCTGTACAAGTACCTGTCTGATCCCTGGCTCATGGATGAATCTAATTCATTCGGCATCACAATAAATGCTAAATTATCTCAAATTCTCTCCGGCAGCAGCAAGTCTCTGTACTCTAGGGCAGAGGAGAAACTTCTCGACCTTGTGCACTCTCGTTTACACCACTCAGACGTCCGCCCGCCAGCAGGGAACAAAAAACGCGTGAGGTTTTCTTTTGACGGCGAAATTTGGTCTCCAGGAGATGCTGTGACCCCAGCCTGAGGTCATCCACACCCTTGCACTCATTAGTGTTGACCTCTTCTCACCATGACCCTGTCTCATGACAGCTCGGGGTCATGTCAACAGCTTGTGCGTCTGTCACAATGCTTTGCGTTGTCGTGTCTGGAGCAAGATACCTGGGGACACCTCTTCTCTAGTCGCTGCTGCTCATCTGTGTAAGGTCTCTGGCTGCTGCTCTGACAAGTTTAGTCTCAAAGCTGTGAATATGAAGTGTAATCATGGAGACGCGAACATGCAGATGGTGTGAATGACTGAGACATTCTCATTCAACATATACACCCATATGAAGAATAACACCTCTAATAACACCTCTGAATATACCGTACTTCCCACTGTCAAACATGATGAGAGGGAAAAATGTGAATAACGTCATGAATATACAAATAAGGTATAGGATTTTGAATATATAAATTAAATATATATAAGGAAGAGACATATCAACATATATACATGATTAATGAATAAATATACTAATGAAAGAGTTCTTTTATTCACTCATTAATTTTTTTTTTTATATTGTAAAGCTTTGTTGCTGATTACTTGAAGATACTTAAACGGAGACATTTTTATTATAGAACACGTCTACTGTACCATGAGATAACGTTATTGGAGGTAAAGTTATCATGATATAAAGCGATTATTAGATACATTTATTGAGAGAAAGTTAGAGAAAACATTTTCCTCAATATTTCTAAATCTCGACAAAATTCGACTATTCCTACCTATTAATTTGTCTTCCAGTAAGAATGTTTTATCAACTATAGAAAGAAATTTGAAAGTTTTGTTTGTTTACTTGCAAAAGTCTATTTATAAGTAGACTTTTCGCGTTATGTAAATATGTTGATCGTGAGGATGGGCTCATTTTTTATAACAGCGAATTGTAAGTGTGTTTCTCTCCTTTCTAAGTAAATAAATCAATTTTGGATGTAAGTTATGTTTCTTTACTTATGAGAAAATCTTTTGTAAGTATAAATTCTAGTCTATTGACTGTAGTTTTGAGGGCAAGAGTCACTGGGACGATGACGTCATGGACCTGTAGTTCTCAATACCACGAGCGTTGACCCAACACGTAAATATACTACCTGGCAACACATCTATTTACCATATTATGTTTTTCTTGTCGATTTTTTTTCCACGTATGACATCAGTTAGAGGCCAGATAGTATAATTATCCGCAATAAGCAGAAAAATAGCCTCTCACATCCTTCAAGAGGTATTGTCTGACTCTCGATTGGGAAAGATTTGTGTGTTATGCTGGATAAGATCGAGGAAGGAGGTAGTCAGTATATAAACAAAGAGAGACGCCCTTCTCTCCACTACAGTACTCTACTCCCAAACATACTAAGACACTCCTACAGAATAAAATGACTACAGTTCTCTATACTATAATATATCTGTAGTGACTATTTTATTAATTTGTGTAGTAATACAGTTTATAAACTTACTCAACTTAATATCATTGCATCTGTCTGTACACCTAACGATGTCTATGCATTTACCTCTCTCTCTCTCTCTCTCTCTCTCCCTCTCCCTCTCCATAACAAGAACCTCAAATAGACTGTTATTGTGTGTCAACGACCCTCTTGACCTATTGGACGTTTTGGTCACTCTAGAAAGGTCACATAACGTCACTGAAAGGTCACAAACGAGGTCAAGTCCCTGGAAAAACACACTTGGTTGAGGCTAGACCGAAAAACACAGGAGATTTTTAGGTCTTTAGTTGGAACCCCAGGGAGCCACAGGCAGACAGACAGCCCCACACACAGGCTGACTGACTGACTGACAGACAGACAGGCAGACAGACAGACAGACAGACAGACAGACAGCCCCACAGACAGGCAGATAGATAATAAAGAAGCCAACATATATACTGTCTGTCTGTTTGATTGTAGGGCTGTCTATATTAGGGATTGTCTCTCTAGGCTGCTTGTCTGTCTGTGAGGCTGTCTGTTTATCGGTCTCTGTGAGGTCGTCTATCTGTGTGTGGGGTTGTCTTTCTGTCTGTCTGTCTGTAGGGTTATCTTTCTGTCTGTGAGGGTGTCTTTCTGTCTGTCTGTGAGGGTGTCTTTCTGTCTGTCTGTGAGGGTGTCTTTCTGTCTGTCTGTGAGGGTGTCTTTCTTTCTGTCTGTGAGGGTGTCTCTGTCTGTCTGTAGGGTTGTCTTTCTGTCTGTAGGGTTATCTTTCTGTCTGTCTGTAGGGTTATCTTTCTGTCTGTGAGGGTGTCTTTCTGTCTGTCTGTAGGGTTATCTTTCTGTCTGTAGGGTTATCTTTCTGTCTGTCTGTGAGGGTGTCTTTCTGTCTGTCTGTAGGGTTATCTTTCTGTCTGTCTGTAGGGTTATCTTTCTGTCTGTCTGCAGGTGTTATCTTTCTGTCTTCTTGAGGTGTCTTCCTGTCTATCTGTCTGTCTGTAGGGTTATCTTTCTGTCTGTCTGAGGGTGTCTTTCTGTTTGTCTGTGTTATCTTTCTGTGTCTGTAGAGTCTGTCTTGCCTTTGTCTGTCTGTGGGCTGTCATTCTGTCTTGTCTGTGAGGGTGTCTTTCTGTCTGTCTGTAGGTTATCTTTCTGTCTGTCTGTAGGGTTATCTTTCGTCTGTCTGAGGTGTCTTTCTGTCTGTGTGAGGGTCCTGTCTGTCTGTGAGAGTGTCTTTCTGTCTGTCTGTGAGAGTGTCTTCTGTCTGTCTGTGAGAGTGTCTTTCTGTCTGTCTGAGGGTGTCTTTCTGTCTGTGTGTGAGGGTGTCTTTCTGTCTGTCTGTGAGAGTGTCTTTCTGTCTGTCTGTGAGAGTGTCTTTCTGTCTGTCTGTGAGAGTGTCTTTCTGTCTGTCTGTGAGAGTGTCTTTCTGTCTGTCTGTGAGGGTGTCTTTCTGTCTGTCTGTGAGAGTGTCTTTCTGTCTGTCTGTGAGTGTGTCTTTCTGTCTGTCTGTGAGAGTGTCTTTCTGTCTGTCTGTGTGTGTGTCTTTCTGTCTGTCTGTGAGGTGTCTTTCTGTCTGTCTGTGAGAGTGTCTTTCTGTCTGTCTGTGAGAGTGTTCTTCTGTCTGTCTGTGAGAGTGTCTTTCTGTCTGTCTGTGAGGGTGTCTTTCTGTCTGTCTGTGAGGGTGTCTTTCTGTCTGTCTGTGAGTGTCTTTCTGTCTGTCTGTGAGGGTGTCTTTTTTGTCTGTCTGTGAGAGTGTCTTTCTGTCTGTCTTGTCTTTTGTCTGTCTGTGAGAGTGTCTTTCTGTCTGTCTGTGAGAGTGTCTTTCTGTCTGTCTGTGAGGGTGTCTTTCTGTCTGTCTGTGAGGGTGTCTTTTTGTCTGTCTGTGAGAGTGTCTTTCTGTCTGTCTGTGAGAGTGTCTTTCTGTCTGTCTGTGAGAGTGTCTTTCTGTCTGTCTGTGAGGGTGTCTTTTTGTCTTTCTGTCAGTGTCTCTGTATGTCATCTCATTTATATTACAAGGTATTTCATGAAGCGTCTGTGCCAACACCAGCGTCAGTCTTTGGATGGCGTTTACCTTATTGTTTTGTTTACCATATTGTTTTGTTTGCCTAATCGTTTTGTTTACGATATTGTTTTGTTTACGATATTGTTTTGTTTATGCTATTGTTTTATTTACCTTATAGTTTTGTTTACCTAATCGTTTTGTTTACGTTGTTGTTTTGTTTACCTTATTGTTTGGTTTACCTTATTGTTTACGTTATTGTTTTGTTTATCTTAATTTGTTTACCTTATTGTTTTGTTTACCCAATCGTATTGTTTGTCATTGTTTTGTTATTGTTTTGTTTACCTCATTGTTTTCGACAGTCAAACCTCTATTTAACGGTTTACATGGAGAGGAAATTCCCTTATAGGAGGGTTTCACTGTACCTTCTGGTAAAACAAAAGAAAACAAAAGTGACAACAAAAAAGTCAGGCGTAATATACATGGAGCTGACTAATGCAAACAAAAACAATTAAATTTACTGAAACAATGACATTTAAGAAAGACATAAACAAAGACAGGTAAAAGACAAAAACAGAAACAGGTAAAAGACAAACAGAAACAGGTAAACAAAGACGTAGACAAGTACATGTAAACAGAAATTAAACAAAGGCACGTAAACAAGAACACACAAATACATGTAAACAAAAACATAAACGAATACATGTACACAAAAACATAAACAAAAACAAATGGGTAGACAAAGACATGGAAACAACCAAGCACATGTAAACAAAGCAGACAGGTAGAAAAATAGATAAAGAATTGGAATAATATTTATTTTTTTAGAAATATATCCATTTATTTTTATATAAAAACTGAATATTATAAACAGCTGTAGACTTTCTCCTCACAAATAGAAACTTTACAAAACTATAAAAAGTATTTATATTAATCTTTGGAGTTTTTACTTTGATTCAGAGATTATGGAGTACACTGACTATTATTCTATACTATCTATCCTCTATTAGTATCTATACTATATTACTGGTTTGATAATATAAGAAAATAAAACACGTGTAAAAAAATAAGTAAATCTCTTTTTTTTATATTACTTATGCAAACATATAATTCTTCTTAAAGTGACATTAACACTTGAGTCATCTTCAAGGTTCCTAAAAACTGATGTAAGGTCAGAGTAGTCACAGGTGCCAAGGTGGTGACGACTATGTATGTCAAGGTGATTACTGGCAGCCAGGTGTGCAGGTTACCACAAACTGTGGGTTCACCTGCCCACACGGAGGACGTAACACAGTGAAGGCGACGTCATGCCACCTTCTGTGCCGCTCTGTTTAGCCTGTGTGTGCCATACCTGCAGGAGTTGGAGCTTCACATGTGCTTAAGTGCTACAGGTCAGCAGGTACATGACACAGCTGCAGCGTACAGTCAAGGAGGTAGTGGGTGGCCTCACGGTAGATGCTCACCTTCTCTGACGTCATCTTCACCGTCGAGAGCAAAGCGAACTTGTTTCTTGCATCTCACTTGTTTACGAGACTCTTGATTACAGAAGTAAGAGCGGAGTATTTCAGCCAGTTTCTTCTCAGCGCATCTCAGTACCGACTTCTTGTTGGTTTCCGGGATGTCCAGGATATTGTCGTCGAAGGAGATCTCGAAGGGATCCATACCTTTAATGAGCCAGGGGTCAGACAGGTATTTGTACACCTCCCTCACCCCTGAGCGCTTCTCGGGCTTGGGCTCCAGAAGGCATCGCAGAAGGCGAAGAAGACGAGGAGTAAAGCACTTGAAGCGTGGAGGCATCTTGGTAGTTTTATGCTTGAGCCAGGCCACCCACGAGTTGTAATGGCGGTCTGTGATGTCGGCCGACGCCCAAGGATATGAACCCGTCAGGCACACGAAGATGAGGATACCAAGTTGCCAGGCGTCCTGGGCGGTGTGCACGAGGTAGCCCTCGTTGTAAACGACCTCTCTTACCTCTGGAGGAAGGAAAGACACGCGGACGTTAACCTTCTTCACGAGGGCTCCGACTCGTTGTGTATTGCCAAAATCTCCCAGTTTGACGCGTGACAAGTCGCGGTCAAAGACGAGGATGTTGTCCAAGGTAACGTCACGGTGAACTAAGTCTTTACTGTGTACGAACTCCAGAGCGAAGGCTATCTGTTCCGCCACCCGCCTTGTCAGGTGTTCCCCAAGGCCTCCTCGCTTCACCAGCTGTGACAGGTCGCCCTCTGGGGCCAACTCTTGCGCAAACACGTAGGAGTTGTTTGTGTCAAACGGCACGTGGAAGCTCTTGATAATACAAGGGTGAGGACTGAGGTAGTAGTTGTAGTGGAACTCACGAAAGAAATCTTCTTTCTTGGTGGTGCCTTTCTGGACACACTTGAGCACAACTCTGTCATCAGCCCTGAGGTGCCTGGCGACGAAGACCTTCGTGTACCAGCCGGACGCAAGGAGCTTCACGTCATAGAATTGGCGGTCGACCTCCAGGTGTGGCAGCTCCAGCATTTTGATATCATGGAAGTTGCTGCTGGTGTTGTTGGTGGCGAGGTGAGCCATGTCTGAAGATGGTGAGATAAAGGCAACATTAGATCACGTGAGGGTGAAGGAAAACAGTTTAACTTTGTGATAACATGAAGATGTTACATAATATGTTCATTGGCAGTTAGTGAAAGCATTTCACCATCCACCTGAAAAAGGGAAGAAGTACACGTACCTTTAAGCATCCCGGGGCCCGTGTTTGTCAAGGTTGAGCACAAAGTTGACATGTATGCACAATGTAATCCACGAGATGAGGAGTTTGGTGTACGTGTCTCAAGCACGATTGGGTTCAGTCTGAAGTTTGGCCACGACCTCCCGCGCTTATATACCCCTGGTTGCTGTGACGTCACCCATGACTACTCCTTCCTCCTCCTCATCCACCTCTTCTTCCTTATACCTGTAACATCATCAGTTAATTAACACACTCAGAACTACCACTACTACCACGAAATACATGAACACCTCTGCCAAGATGGTGTGGAACGACCTGAGCGTCTCATTTTAACATCGTGAATAAACTCAGCCTTTTTCTTTTAATATTTCTATAAAACTACAAATATAAACATTAACTCCATATCATTATTAATTACTGTTATATTAGGTATCTATGATATTACAAACAACCAATAGTCTTCCGTATTAAATGGTGTTTATTATGGGTAAAGAAAACTGGAAGTGGACGTAGATAGATGAGAACGAGCGAAGATGTGTGAGCAATATGGCCCTTGTCGCCAGAAGGGGGGGTTGGGGAGTGACAACCGGTCGGTGCCAGTGCCAGGGAGTTCCCGGTATTGTTCTCTCTCTCTCTCTCTCTCTCTCTCTCTCTCTCTCTCTCTCTCTTTAAATCTTTACACTCTGTATTCATCACACACACACACACACAAACAAAAAAAACACACACACAACACAGACACACACACACACACACACACACACACACACACACACACACACACACACACACACACACACACACAGTTACGTGCAAAACTTAAGCTGTCTCAAGGAGGCTATATATACCTGTGCGACAATGTAACTAATTTTATCTCTCTCTCTCTCTCTCTCTCGCTCGATGATTTGTAATGTAACTATACATTTGCAATTGCTTCCCTATACATATATGTTTGTATGTATGTATGTTCAGTATGCATGACGTACCAAATAAGACATACATAGTCTCACTAACTTCTCGTGTCTTGTGCTTCTCATTTAATGGTTTCCACTTAGACATTTTAAAGCTTAATTATTAGAGTGAAGTGAAGTGAAGTGTGTGTGTGTGTGTGTGTGTGTGTGTGTGTGTGTGTGTGTGTGTGTGAGTGATTGCTTTCTTGTAATTGTGTGTGTGTGTGTGTAGTGTACGTAAAAGCGCATATAGCGACCTGTGGTGTAATGGTCAGCATGCTCGCCTAGCAAGCGAGTGGACCTGTCCTCGATCCCCGGGCAGGGTGAAACTATGGGCAAGTTTCTCTACGCCATTTGCCTCTGTCTACCCAACAGTAATTGGGAACCTGGATGTTAATCGATTTGCGAATCGTGTTCCGGGGTGATGGTTAGCCAATGCAGTTGGCGAGTTGTCCGGCCTTCTTGGACTATTCCTTGACACTGGGTCATGAACTTGTTTGTTAACTTAGGGTGAGGTTGTTGTGTTGGCGACAGTTTCTACACCTTAAACTAATACACTCCTAGGTGGCCCTGGGGCCGGCCATCCTCATTACACGAGGGGCAACCATTATAGAGTGTGTGGGTTTTCTTGTAAATGTGTGTATGTGTGTTTGCTTTATGGTGTGTGTGTGTGTGTGTGTGTGTGTGTGTGTGTGTGTGTGTTTTCTTGTAATGTGTGTGCTTGTAATGTGTGCACCTTGCCAGCCTTTTAGTCAGAACCTTGGCAAGGTTACTAGGCCAAGGATTAACTGAAACTGGCAGAGAGAGAGAGATAAAAGTTTGACAGACATAAAAAGAGAATGAAAGAGAGAGAGAGAGAGAGAGAGAGAGAGAGAGAGAGAGAGAGAGAGAGAGAGACAGACAGACAGAGAAAATGAAAGAGAGGGAGAACTAGACAGGTACAGAAAGGAATGAACAGACACATGTAGACTTACGGATAAAGAAAGAGGGAGAAATAATGAGAGAAAAAAGAAAAGAGAGATAGACAGGAAGACAAGGAGAAACGTAGATAGAATGAAGAGGAAAAGAAGAACAGTTAACATATTATTATTATTATTATTATTATTATTATTATTATTATTATTATTATTATTATTATTATTATTATTATTATTATTATTATTATTATGCCACTCGCATATTCTTTCTTTCTTTCTCATGTTAAACTGACAGAAGTAAGACATTGAATATTTCACACACACACACACACACACAAACAACACACACACACACACACACATGTAAGCCTCCTGCAAGCTTGTATGCAAACTTTTATTTGTACTTATGTGTGCCCAATAATTGCAAAATACAGCAACACCCACTAACACAACACCACACTAACACAACACAACACCCACTAACACAACACTAACACACACACAACTAACACAACACCCACTCAACACAACACCCACACACACACCCACTAACACAACACCACACTAACACAACACAACACCCACTAACACAACACCACACCCTCTAACACAACACAACACCCACTAACACAACACCCACTAACACAACACCTCTCACAACACAACACAACACCCACTAACACAACACCCACTAACACACAACACTCTAACACACCCTAACACAACACAACACCCACTAACACAACACCACACCCTCTAACACAACACAACACCTACACACCCACTAACACAACACTCTAACACAACACAACACCCTAACACAACACAACACCCACTAACACAACACCCACTAACACAACACCCTCTAACACAACACAACACCCCCACAACACAACACACAACACAACACCCACTAACACAACACCTCTAACACAACACAACACCCTCTAACACAACACAACACCCACTAACACAACACCCACTAACACAACACCCCTAACACAACACAACACACCACAACACCCACTAACACCTAACACAACACAACACCCACTAACACCAACACAACACAACAACTGCAAACCACTAACACAACACCCACTAACACAACACAACACCCACTAACACAACACAACACCCTCTACACACAACACCCACTAACACAACACAACACCCACTAACACAGCACAACACCCACTAACACAACACCCACTAACACAACACCACACCTCTAACACAACACACACCCACTAACACAACACCACACCCTCTAACCACACAACACCCACTAACACAACACCCACTAACACAACACCTCTAACACAACACAACACCCTAACACAACACAACACCCACTAACACAACACCCACTAACACAACACCCCTAACAAAACACAACACCCACTAACACAACACCCCTAACACAACACAACACCCACTAACACAACACCTCTAACACAACACAACACCCACTAGCACAACACCCACTAACACAACACCCACTAACACAACACAACACCCACTAACACAACACAACACCCAACACCACCCACTAACACAACACAACACCCACTAACACACACAACACCCACTAACACATCACACCACACAACACCCACTAACACATCACACCACACAACACCCAGTAACACAACACAACACCAATAAAACAACACAACACAACACCCACTAACACACCACACCACACAACACCCACTAACACAACACAACACCCACTAACACAACACAACACCCTCTAACACAACACAACACCCACTAACACACCACACCACACAACACCCAGTAACACATCACACCACACAACACAACACCCAATAAAACAACACAACACAACACCCACTAACACACCACACCACACAACACCCAGTAACACACCACACCACACAACACAACACCCAGTAACACATCACATCACCCACATCACACACCACACCACACAACACCCAGTAACACATCACACCACACCACACAACACCCACTATCACACCACACCACACAACACCCAGTAACACACCACACCACACCACACAACACCCAGTAACACATCACACCACACCACGATAGAGAAGCCTGGGACCACACCTCACCCACTTGAGTGAGTGAAGTCCTGTGACAACTAACCACGTTGTGTTCCCATGATGCTACGACACCACATAGTGAATGAGTTGCTACAGCATCATGTGAAGTTCCTCATAACACCATCTGTGAGGGAATTACTACACCACATCAGGCCCCTCATAACACCATCTGTGAGGGAATTACTACACCACATCAGGCCCCTCATAACACCATCTGTGAGGGGAATTACTACACCACGTGATGCCCCTCATAACACCATCTGTGAGGGAATTACTACACCACATCAGGCCCCTCATTGCCATCTGTGAGGGTACTACCACCACATCAGGCCCCTCATAACACCATCTGTGAGGGGAATACTACACCACATCAGGCCCCTCAGCACCATCTGGAGGGAATTACTATATCATCAGGCCCCTCATAACACCATCTGTGAGAATTACTACACCACCCTCACAACACCACCTGTGAGAACAGTACTCCACGTGATGCCCCTCATAACACCATCTGTGAGGGAATTACTACACCACATCAGGCCCCTCATAACACCATCTGTGAGGGAATTACTATATCATCAGGCCCCTCGTAACACCATCTGTGAGGGAATTACTACACCACGTCAAGCCCCTCACAACACCACCTGTGAGGGAACTAGTACTCCACGTGATGCCCCTCATAACACCATCTGTGAGGGAATTACTACACCACATCAGGCCCCTCATAACACCATCTGTGAGGGAATTACTATATCATCAGGCCCCTCGTAACGCCATCTGTGAGGGAGTTACTACACTACATGTCTGCAATTCAACACCTCAGCTCACATGATCTACGTGTGTAAACATTAATCTGTATGTTCCTTCACCTTTCTCTAATGAGGGCTTTTGTTAAACCACCAATGTATGTAATAAGTCCATTTATGTCCAATGTATATTTTCAGCCTTCGGGCTGCAAACTGTTTCAATAAACCGTTAATTATTATTATTATTATTATTATTATTATTATTACTATTATTATTATTATCACACAACACCCAGTAACACATCACATCACACAACACCCATTAACACCACACAACACCCAGTAACACATCATACTACACCACATCACCATATGAAGTTGTAAGCAGTCATATTTCCCGCCTCTGCTAACGGTCGTGTAATATTTCAATGTGATTCTGAACGTTTGAAATGTTGTTTTTGCATAATGTAGTATTACTGATACGTAATTTGTCTTAGTATGCCTTATTGTGGGTAAAAATAAATATATATTAATTGCGTCCTCCGAAAGTGTAAATTTGCTACCAGAGTTTAACAATCAATTCATGTATAATACTTCTGATAAACTTCCTACGTGCTTATGTTTGAAATAATGAATGTTTGTATCTTTATATAATTTAGCTAAATATCTTTCTCGTCAGAAACAGTCATCCCAACGATTATGAATAAACTCGTTTAGAAATACATCATTATTTCAGGACGAAATCGGACAGGTTTGCAACAGCCAATCAGCTGTAACTTTTGAGGAGGGGGCGGGGCATCTTTTCTCAGCTGGGAAAAAACGCGCTATAACACATCACATCAAACCACACAGCACTAACCTCTAACATGCAGGAGGAGCATTCTAGCCTTGCCTCTCTATCTCTCCATTCACCCATTAAGAACACACCCCTCACATCCTCCCCACCAGCACCTCACCTCCTCCCCACCAGCATCTCACCTCCTCCCCAGCACCTCACCTCCTCCCCACCAGCACCTCCTCCTCCCCACCAGCACCCCACCTCTCCCACCAGCACCTCCTCCCACCAGCACCTCACCTCCTCCCCACCAGCACCTCACCCTCCTCCCCACCAGCACCTCACCTCCTCCCCACCAGCACCTCACCTCCTCCCCACCAGCACCTCACCTCCTCCCCACCAGCACCTCACCTCCTCCCCACCAGCACCTCCACCTCCCCTCCCCTCCCCAGCACCTCACCTCCCCTCCCCACCAGCACCTCACTCCTCCCCACCAGCACCTCACCTCCTCCCCACCAGCACCTCCCCCTCCTCCCCCAGCACCCTCCCCACCTCCTCCCCACCAGCACCTCCCCTCCCCTCCCCTCCCCCAGCCTCACCTCCTCCCCACCAGCACCCCCACCCTCCCCCACCAGCACCTCACCTCCCTCCCACCAGCACCCCACCTCCTCCTCACCAGCACCCCATCCCCTCCCACCAGCACCCCACCTCCTCCCCCACCAGCACCTCACCCCTCCCCCCACCAGCACCTCACCTCCTTCCCACCAGCACCTCACCTCCTCCCCACCAGCACCTCACCTCCTCCCCACCAGCACCCCACCCTCCTTCCCACCAGCACCTCACCTCCTCCCCACCAGCACCTCACCTCCTCCCCCACCAGCACCTCACCCTCCTTCCCACCAGCACCTCACCTCCTCCCCACCACCAGCACCCCACCTCCTCCCCACCAGCACCCCCTCACCCTCCTCCCCCACCAGCACCTCACCTCCCCACCAGCACCCCACCCTCCCCTCCACCAGCACCCCACCTCACCAGCACCCCACCCCCTCCCTCCCCACCAGCACCTCACCTCCTCCCCACCAGCACCCCACCTCCCTCCCCACCAGCACCCCACCTCCTCCCCACCAGCACCTCACCCTTCACCAGCACCTCACTCCTCCCCACCAGCACCTCACCTCTTCACCAGCACCTCACCTCCCCCACCAGCACCTCACCTCCTCCTTCACCAGCACCCCACCTCCACCAGCACCTCACCTCCTCCCCACCAGCACTCCCCACCTCCCCACCAGCACCCCACCTCCTCCCACCAGCACCTCACCCTCTCTCACCAGCACCCCACCCCTTCACCAGCACCCCCACCTCCCCACCAGCACCCCACCCTCCCCACCAGCACCCCACCTCCTCCCCACCAGCACTCCCACCCCCACCAGCACCTCACCTCCCCACACCAGCACCTCACCCTCCCTCCTCACCAGCACCCCCACCTCCTCCCCCACCACACCCTCACCCTCCCCCACCAGCACCCACCTCCCCCACCAGCACCTCACCTCCTCCCCACCAGCACCTCACCTCCCCCTCACCACCCCCTCCCCCACCAGCACCTCACCTCCTCTCACCAGCACCTCACCTCCTCCCCACCACACCTCACCTCCTCCCCACCAGCACCTCACCTCCTCTTCACCAGCACCCCACCCTCCTCCCCCCACCAGCACCCTCACCCCTCCTCCCCACCAGCACCTCACACCCTCCCCCACCAGCACCCTCACCTCCCCCCCCCCACCAGCACCTCACCTCCTCCCCCACCAGCACCCCACCCTCCCCCACCAGCACCCCACCTCTCCCCACCAGCACCCCCCACCCTCCTCCCCACCAGCACCCCACCTCCCCCCACCAGCACCCCCACCTCCTCCCCCACCAGCACCTCACCTCCCACCAGCACCCTCACCTCCCCACCAGCACACCTCCCCCACCAGCACCCCACCCTCCCACCAGCACCTCACCTCCTCCCCACCAGCACCTCACCTCCCTCCCACAGCACCTCACCTCCCCACCAGCACCCTCACCCCCCCCACCAGCACCCCCCACCCTCCCCCACCAGCACCCCTCCACCCCTCCCCCCCACCAGCACCCCACCTCCCTCCACCACACCTCACCCTCCCTCCCCCACCAGCACCTCACCTCCCCACCAGCACCCCACCTCCTCCCCACCAGCACCCTCACCCTCCCCACCAGCACCACCTCCCTCCCCCACCAGCACCTCACCTCCCTTCACCAGCACCTCACCTCCCTCCCCCACCAGCACTCCCACCTCCTCCCCACCAGCACCTCACACCTCCCCACCAGCACCCTCACCTCCTCCCACCAGCACCCCACCTCCTCCCCACCAGCACCTCACCCTCCCCTCACCAGCACCCCACCTCCTCCCCCACCAGCACCCTCACCTCCCTCTCACACCAGCACCCCACCTCCCTCCCCCACCAGCACCTCACCTCCCCCACCAGCACCTCACCTCCCTCCCCCACCAGCACCTCACCCCTCCTCCCCACCAGCACCTCACCTCCCTCCCCACCAGCACCTCTCACCTCCCTCCCCCACCAGCACCCCACCTCCCCACCAGCACCCACCTCCCCCCCAGCACCCCACCTCCTACACACCTCCCCCCTCCCCACCAGCACCCACCTCCCCACCAGCACCCCTCCTCCCCACCAGCACCCCTCTCACCAGCACCTCACCTCCTCCCCACCAGCACCTCACCTCCTCCCCTAATTGTTATTCAGCTGACTTGATGTGTTGAAGAAGAGAGAGAGAAGGGGAGAGAAACGAAAGATAAATAGATTAGGAAGGAGATAGACAGCTAAACGAGAGACAGGTAGACAAAAAATTAAAAGAGAATGAGATAAATGAATAGACAGATAAACATATAGACAGAAAAATAAAGACAAACAAACACTCATATACGTATACTGTATATACACTAATGAGTGACGTGCAAATAAACACATAGATGGAGAATGTAAGAGAAGCGGCTGAGGAGAGCAGACAGACACACACAGACAGACAGACAAACAGACAGGCGGACAAATAAAAGGACAAAACAGACAGGCGGACAAATAAAAGGACAAACACATAGAAGCAGACAGACAAACGGACAGAATGTACACGTAGTGCACTGGGTCAGAAGAAGCCACAACTCACTTGGCAATGCATTACTCTTTGTCTTTCTTGTTGAGACATAGCAGTAAACAACACACAGGGGATAAACAAACTTGAGTAAATGATAACAAAGATCCAATTTCAAATAGGGATTATTGCACCTGCAGAGTCTGATGCACGAGGCAGCAGGACCCAACCAGATGTTACAGGCGTTGGCTTGTTCACACTCGCGCCAGGTTGCAACATCTGACAGCAGGCGCTATATCGGGAAGAGAGCCACAGCTGGTTTGGGGAAGAGGTGATCTCTTGTCTCAGTTACTGAGTACAGTGAATTCGTGGGTGACAGGACGAGACCCCACCGGGTATAAAAGGACATGGGGGTTGTCGCTAAGGCAGCAGACTGAACCTAGCCGTCGTGGAGACAAGTGCTGCATTCTAGCTTGAGAAACCCACTGCCTTGGTGAACCCTCACCTTGTAAAATATAGTGGAAAACTTGGAGTACCAGTGAGAGTACAAGCTCCCTTCTAGTGGATTTAAGTCTCAGTGATCGTCGGTCACACACAACCTCGACTCTTGAGGTCTACAGTTTGGTCACGTGATACTGAAACAACAGCTTCTTCCCCCCAACAACCATCAATATTAGGTAGGTGTTCTCCCTCCTCCTGGTAGAGTCTGGGTCAAACCTGTACTGCTGAAACATAACTTCAATCTTGCTTATGATTATACGTTTACTTTTTAGTTATATTAACAGCACCTTCAAACAGATCTTTGTTTCCTTATCTTCAGAGATGGCTGAAACCAACAGCAGCTACAGCACCAGGAAAAGCAGCAGAAATAGCAGCACCTACAGTAGCAGGAGAAACAGCAGTACCTACAGCAGCAGGAGAAGCAGCAACGTTAGCTTTGACAGCATTAAAATGTTGGAACTGCCAAGGGTGGAGGTGGACCGTCAGTATTGTGACGTGAGACTCCTAACGGAGAACAGCGGCGTCAAGGTATACGGCGCCAGACGCCTCCAGTCTGGCGACAACGTGGCTCTCAAGTGTGTACAGAAGGACACCACGACCATGGAAGACTTTGTTCGCGAGTTCTGCTTCAACTACTCCCTCAGTTCTCATCCCAACATTGTAAAATGTTTCGATGAAACCCTTTGAGACATATGACTCTTACGCCTTTGCACAAGAATTTGCCCCAATCAGCGATCTGTCCAAGTTTGTGAGAGTAGGAGGTGTAGGTGAAGCACGAGCCAAGAGAGCAGCAGAACAGGTTACTCAAGCCCTAGAGTTCATGCATAAGGAGGACTTGGTTCATCGGGATGTTTGTATCGACAACATCTTCGTGTTCAACAGGGAAGTGACTCGCTTCAAGTTGGGTGACTTCGGCAGCACACAGCGAGTTGGAGCCTTCGTGAAGAATCAGAACGTTCAGTCACCTTGGGCTCCACCAGAGGTGAGCCTCACCGTGTACAATGAGGGCTACCACGTGCACACTGCCCAGGACGCCTGGCAACTTGGCATCCTCATCTATGTATGCCTGACGGGTTCATATCCTTGGTCGTCAGCCGACATCACAGACCAACATTACAACTCATGGGTGGCCTGGCTCAAACGTAAGACCGCTAAGTTACCTCCACACTTCAAGTGTTTCACTCCTCGTCTTCTTCGCCTTCTACGACGCCTTCTGCAGCCCAAACCTGATAAGCGCTCAGGTGTGAGGGAGGTGTACAAGTATCTGTCTGACCCCTGGCTCATAAAAGGAGCAGAGGATTTTGGTATCTCATCGGACAGCAGTTCATCAGAAAGCCTGTCACAGGAATCTCTTGTTACTCGCATTGAGAAGAAGTTGGCTAAGTTATTGCACCCATAAGTACATCGTCCAGACAACCTACTAGAGAAATTATCTTCATTTTCTAAGAAGATATTGACACTGACACTCCGCTGGGTCCATCACCCAGCACGAGCTGGAGTCCATCTACCTGTATTTAACATACCTCAACCGTCTACCCACACCTTCACATAATTATCAACCGGAACCTGTGCAATGCACCTTTCTGATCCACCTTTGCACCATTGTGGTACTCCCTTGTGCTACAGTACTGTACATCTGTGACGCAACTGTGTAAGAAGAGGTCGTGAAGTGTTCCCATCATGGACACCACAGCTCATCACGCCGCCCTCTGTGATACAAGTTACCTGAACCACCTCATTCCCTTCCTCACCTGTGTCACATCACCCCATCACACCCATATTTATATATTTATATATATTACCAGATTTAATTTCTTACTTCAAAATATTTACTCATACATTTCAACATATTTAATGATTTACTTATAATCTTTATTTTTCTCCAGACTCAATTTAGAAGAAAATCGACATATACATATCTAACACCTGTTGTCACCGGCAGATGTCTCCCCTCATCAAAACACATGACAAATATTTGTTATATAAAATTTCAGTTTCTTTTGGTTGGTGTTTTTCTGTTATTTTAACCAAGGTGTTGAGGTGCATGAGGAGAGGAGGTACTCTCCTCTGTTATGCCCGCAAACATTCCATCATGTATTATACAGTATATGTTCGATTGTTCTATTGATTTATTCTTTCAAGTTAGGAAAATGTCTGACAAATGTATGAGATTTTTAATAATAAATTTCTTTATGAATGATGCCTATTGATGTCCTAAATTTATTGAATTATCTTTACTGTAAATTGTGATCAAAATCTTAACTCAAGATAAAATGCAGTAATATTAAATTCAATACCTGTACAGATACAAATACAAGTACATTTATTACACGGTAGAAGCATAGACACAAGTAGAGGTATAAAGAAGGGAACAGGTACAGGTGAAGTAATAACTCCCGCAGACGACTGTACGCACGCTGCCTTAACCTGGATTCAAGGAACATAAACTAAATTCGTGTCATGGACGAGTTAACTCATTTTGTTGTGTGGTAGACCTTAACCTGTCAGTTCACGTGTCAGATAAACAATGACACTTCTTTACGACCTCTAAACATGTCTCGATTTTTTTTTTACAGAATTTTCTAACTAACGGAAAAATTTATTAAGCCGGCAGCAGCTAACACAGTGACGGCAAATTCGATCTTAGATAAATAATTCTTTAGTAGTGATCGAACTGGAATTCAGGATAACTTCCACAGAAAAAGAAAAATGGTTGAGAATTTATTGGTGACACTTGAGACATACCATAGAGGAAAACGGTGACCTTCCTTGCCTTGTGTTTAGTCTTAATGAAACTTATTCACTTGAGGCGAACTTAAGTGAGATTCAGGTCAGCGTCACTAAGAATCTCTCAAGATGTGTTAAAGTCATTGTACCCATCTGGACGGTCCAACTTGCCAAGATATTTATCAACTCGAGACCGGCTGACAAACTCGTCTAAACCGACACTTTCTCTCCCACCAGCTGCGGTCCTTTACATAATTAACAGAAAAAAAGTCGTTCTCGGTGGCGCCATCTGTGGACCAAATGAACATTAACAATACCCGAACATACTCATGGACCTGGGGGAGATGATGACCACCTACAGTAACGGTTAAATTTGTCCTTCATCCACTGTTCGTGGTTTTCTTGGATAAATGCCTCCAAGAAATGCAAATGTTTTTAATATCTTTATTTCACCAATTCCTTTGTTTTCCTCTCAAGATCTTAACCTTGAAGGAGACTGCCCAAGGTTTAGAGACTCTTCCTGCTAAGTTTCATCAAGATCAGTACAAGGAGCAGCTGGTGATACACGATAAACAAAAATTTTAAACTTCGTCTTTAAAACATTTAAACTCAAATCCATTATTTAATTCCTTTACTATTTATTATTTATCATTCATTTTAACTAAAATATATAAAAAATACTAATATCTATTGCATCAAAATTGACTCGATGTCATTCTTGTATTGTAAAAAGAGAACAATTCTTACTTTGTACACCAAATTGTATAATTATATACCCGCTTCTTAACGCACGCACACACACACACACCTGTTTTGTCCTTACGTTATTGAGTCTTGTACTGTAGTTATCATTCAGTCCCTCCAATCCTGAGTTAACCATTAGGACTGAGGTTTAGTAATATTGGCGTCCTTTAGAGCGAGTATCCATTGGTAGTAAGGAAATATTTAGATGAGGTTTAGGTTAGGATAGGCCAGGATAGATTCGGTTAGGAAAGGCTAGGTTAACTTAGAATAGGATAGCTTAGTTCAAGTTAGATTTTCTGACGGGGACCAGCACACCCGGGCACAGGCCACCGACCCACATCGGGGCCGAGGGGCGAAAATTTAATAATAATAGTAATTCATAGTAAATAAAATTTATAATAAAAAGTAAAATAAAATAATAATAATAATAATAATAACAACACTGTAATAATGATAATAAAGAAACGAAAAACAATAATCAATAGTGAGAAACGCTATATGTATAGTATGTTGTGTTGTCAATAGTAAGAGAAACAATTGAGACCCTGCAATTGTGTGTAAATGAGGCAGAAAGTCAGATCAGCAACCTGGGACTTGGTCACAATATTCATGATGCCATATAGCAGCAGGGTCTACCATTAGACAACACATTATGGTTAGGATAGGTTAGCATAGGATAGGTTAAGTTAGGTTAGCTAGGTTAGGATAGGTGAAGTTATGTTTGGTTAGGTTAGATTAGGTTAGGCTAGGTTAGATTCGATTAGGCTAGGATAGGATAGGTTAAGTTAGGTTTGGTTAGGTTAAGCTAGGTTAGATAAGGTTAGGATAGGTTTAGTTAGGGTAGGTTAAATTAGGTTAGGCTATTTTAAGCTAGGTTAAGTTAAGTCAGGTTAAGCCAGATTAAGTTAGGTTTGGTCAAGTTAAGCTAGGTTATGTTAGGTAAAGTTAAGGTATGTTATGTTAGGGTAGATTAAAATAGGTTATGCTTGGTTAGGTTAAGGTATTAGTTAGGTCAAATTAAACTAGGTTATGTTAGGTTAGACTTTGAATTTTTGGTTTGATTGTGTAGGGGAATTTGATTTTGATTTTGCCGTTTACATGGCTACTTTTGTGTGCACCCCACACTCATCTGTTGTAGTAGCTAAAGGATGAAATGGGGGATTTACAAGGGTCATAATAATTAACTTGTCAGGATGTTATGGCACTGAATGTTACCTGATATTTCATTTACATTATTTGTTTAGTTCTATACATAAAAGGGTAACTTATTCACAAATGCGTGAGAGTACAGGCGTGTGAGGCAGTATGTCTGGCCTCACGCTTTGTTATTCCGCATTTTTACGTGAGGTATTCAAGCACATTGCGTATTTTGGTTCTGTACGCAAGAACTGATATAGTTACTAAGTGCATAAAGTGGATACAATCTTAATATGTCAGCTATCTTGCCATTGAGAGATGAATTATTTGTGCCTTTACACACAGTGTGCTTGGACCTGTCCCTAAAGGTTCTATCTTCACACAGTCAAGGGACGTAGTGTTCAAGTGTGTGACCATATGTGTGGCCACACACCTTTACATTGAATTTTGTTTACATCTCTGGTTGAGAACATACTGCCAAAGGTACTTATATCCTAACCTTAATCTAGTTTCACAGCATCTTGTAATCTAGTGATGTGGCCCGCACTCTCCCTTATGCATGTTTCATGATACATCTCTCTGGCGCCCTTCTATGGATAAATAGTGCCTGTTTGCACTGGTCTGCTTGCATCCAAACTCATCGTAGTTCTTTCTAATTACAGTTTTAAGGTCGCGCGTTAAATTATATTCAACTTAGTGTCTTTTGTTGGAGCACTTGAGTTTAGCGAGGTATCAACTCTGTCATGTTTTATGAGGCCTATGTGAGGATCCACAACAGTTTGACCTTGACATCCCGGTCAACAAGGCACGCATATTTGTGTCTGGCTTCAGAGACAAGAGCGTGGCAAAGCTTCAGTCAGGTACCAAGGGCAAGTAGTGAGGATAGAGAGTCAATGATGATGAGACTGTCAGTAACAGTGGTTTCAATGAATTTAATAGCTGTGAGTATAGCAACTAATTCAGTTTGTAGAGTGGATGCCCAGTTGTTAATTCTAACTCCTTTTCTCAATTATATTATTACCGTCAGGTTAGTCTGTACAATAGCACTTCCAGCCCTCCCACAAGCGGTGTTAGAGATCCCATCAGTGTAGATGGTCTGTGTGATATTATCATCAGTCTGTAGAGTGTGTATGTATTCAAGAGCTCTCAATTTGGCAGTGTGTTGGAGATAAATGCTTTTGTATAATTAATTTTTTTTAGAGGCGGATACACGTCGGTATTGTGGAAAATATCAGGGGAACTCACTTCCAGGGTGGCAAGCGCTGTTGTGTCTCAACTTTGTGCAGGTGGTCTAATTAAACATCTTCACATGTGTAGCTGTAGTTTGGATCCATTTAAACTCAACAGTCCCATGGTTCATACATTCTAGCAATTTTAAGGAAACAATGTTATCAGGATCACCACGCAAGCCTCAGGAACATCATGAGGTTGACTTCAATTATTCGATCTTTAACATTGGGTATACCTAGTTCTTTCACTCATATTAAGTACTTTGAGTTCTCATAGGACATCCTAGGATAATTCAAGGCTTTATTTTTTGCATTTTCTCGAAGCTTGTCAGCGCCTTTCAGTCACGAATGACCGGGGCTGGTGTGGTATCTATCAGAGATCTTATATAGCCCGTGCATTGTTTTAACAATTCTAATATTAGCACCATAGTGCGGGCTGTACCCACTACACTTCTAGGGTCTCCAGTCTGTCAGTACATTGGCGGGTTAGCTGTTGTATGGCAGGTAAGGGTACAAGGGCGACTTACCAAGATAATGTTAAAGAAGAAACATAGTCAATAATTATTTGTTACCTGTCACCCGAACTTGGCGGGGCCGCGTTTGCGGTTACTGCCAGCTTGTTTGTTGAACACCTTAGTTTTGTCAGTGGAGATAATAAGACCGAAGTCAGTCACAGGGTGGTTTGCATTTCACGATGAGTTTTAGTATGCCGGGAATATCATCATATGGCTGATTGAGATAATGCTGGGGTTGTCTGGTATTAAATTTAATAATGCATTCATAAGAACATTGAACAAAGTGGGGCTAAATGCTCCACCTTGAGGGGTACCAAGTTGCATATCTTTAACTTCACTTTTGTAACCCTGAAACAGTGCAGCAGCCCTTCTGTTGGTTAGGTAACCACTTTATGCAGTGTAACAGCCTACCTCCTATATCCATTTTGGCTAGTTCGTACAATATCAGTTGCCTATTGGTGGGAAGTGTGTGTGTGTGTGTGTGTGTGTGTGTGTGTGTGTGTGTGTGTGTGTGTGTGTGTGTGTGTGTGTGTGTGTGTGTGTGTGTGTGTGTGTGTGTACTGCCAGCACTACCCAGAAACACAGACTGGCAAAGTCAACACACCCACTAACTCTGTGTGGCTCTCTGTTTCCTTTCCCCCAACCCTAACCTCTCTCTCTCTCTCTCTCTCTCTCTCTCTCTCTCTCTCTCTCTCTCTCTCTCTCTCCTCTTCTCTCTCTCTCTCTCTCTGTACATATATCCACATCTCTCTCTCCTAGATTATTATTATTATTATTATTATTATTATTTTTATCACTAGTGCCATTATCATCATTACCACAACGCTTACAAATCAACAAATAAACGTATTCTTGTAAGCTGTATATTCCCGTGAATTAGTTTAGTTAAGACGTATTAGGGGCAGGAGTTCACTGGTCCACTTTCTGAACACACTAAGTTGCCTGCCACCACGATACTGAGAACTGATACTGGCACACATCCAGTCGGTCTCTCTCTTCTCTCTCTCTCTCTCTCTCTCTCTCTCTCTCTCTCTCTCTCTCTCTCTCTCACACACGTTCAATACCCCCCCAAACTGGAGACGTTAACTTGCTTTTCACAACCTCACTTACGATACAACACCTCACTTACGATACAACACCTCACGATACAACACCTCACTTACGATACAACACCTCACTTACGATACAACACCTCACTTACGATACAACACCTCGCTTACGATACAACACCTCACTTACGATACTATACCTCTCTTACGATACAACACCTCACTTACTATGCAACACCCCACTTACGATACAACACCTTACTACACAGCACCTCACGATACAACACATCACTTACGAGACAACACCACACTTACGATTCAACACCTTACTTACGATACAACACCTCACTTACGATACAACACCTCACGATACAACACCTCATGATACAACACATCACTACGATACAACACCTGACTTACGATACAATACCTCACTTACGATACAACACCTCACTTACGATACAACACCTCAAATAATTCTTATGCGTTCAATATTTCCCCGTAAGTGCCTATAGATTAAGTGAACGTACTGTAGATAACGCACTTCAGAACAACAAACGTACAGAAAATCTTACGTTCAGTTCTGCCCCGATATAAGATACAGTAAAACCTCCATTTAACAAACAATATAGAGATGAAAGTCCATTATATTGAGGGTCCGTAAAATATAAAACCTCCATTTAACGAAATATATTGAGTAAAAAGACTTATTTCGAGGGTCCGTTAGATGTAACACCTTCATTTAACGAACAATATAGAGATGAAAGTCCGTTAGTTATAGCGATGGGTCCGTAAAATGTGAAAATCAGAAAACGTAACCAAAATCACTACACTCACACACACACACGACACAAAATGAAGTCATAACTCCACTAAGACTTTTAACAATAACTACTTGGGGTCATTCTCTCATCGCCAGGTAACAAGAAACGACCTTTGTAAAGTAAAATTCTCAAAATATACTCCGTGGTCATTGGTTTACTCACAGCGCGGGAAGTTGCGTCAGTTTGTTGCTGGGAGGTGATGTCACTGAGTTGCTGGGAAGTGTGTGCAGTTAAAGATAAGTGTGGACGTGTGTGTGTTAAGGAAGTGGGTCTTTGTCTCCGGTACTGAGTATATTAAACTTATTGGTGGCGTCAGGTGAGTGAGGTACAGTTAAGAATAGAGGTTACAGCACTTACAGTATATACAGGTACAGCACGTATGTACAGGTACAAGGAGTTAATGTGTTTATAACATAATATACATACAGGTACACTCATTACTATAATTATTATTATTATTATTGATATTATTATTGTTATTATTATTGTTATTATGACTATTATTATTATTATTAATATTATTATTATTATTATTATTATTATTATTATTATTGTTATTACTCTTATTATTATTATTATTGTTATTGTTATTATTATTATTATTATTATAATTATTATTATTACTGTTATTACTATTATTATTATTGATATTATTATTGTTATTATTATTGTTATTATAAAATTATTATTATTATTATTATTGTTATTGTTATTATTATTATCATTATTATTATTATTATCATTCGTTAAGTATAAAATCTTACTTTTACGTTATTTTCTTCCTATATAATAACCTCCAACGGTTGAAAACATCGTTATCTCACGGCCTCAAGAGGACGACAACACCTCACTCAATAGATGTAAACACGAGACATCTGAACCATCTTTCCATTATTTGTTAAAAAGGAAATATATCATTACACTACAATTCGATATTTCACAAACAAGACTCAATACATGTCCTCGTCTCTCAGCCTGGAGGGAAAGAGAGAGAGAGAGGGAGGGGGGCGAAGGAGGTGATGCTACGTGAGACGACCAGACCGACACTGGGAAGAATACTAGTGTAAACAAAGATGATTATGCTTAGGTAAAATCCCCTTGAGTTTACAGATATGTGTCAGCCTCGTCGTTTCTTCAGGTAGACAGGTTGTTTGTTTGATGTTATTATTCATTGTTTTGTTTCTATATTTTTTTTTATCTTCTACTTTTTGCATTTTATTATGTGCAATTTTCTTCTGTTTTCTCTTATTTTCTTTTATTGTTTACTGACTTGTGTTATTATTAGTTTATTCATTGTGTCATTCGTATTTTGTATATCTGTGTAGCTATTAATTCATTATATCTTATTATCATTTATCTCTCTCTTGTCCGTCTTCTCCGTCGTGTTTATCAAGACGTGACACCTGGCCGGGGATTCCCCTAGGCGGAAGTCAGCCATCAATCTTGACATATATGTTTTTACACCGCTGATGCCGCCCTCCTTAACGACCTAATGACCTGGATGACGGCTCCCTAACTACCTCTACTGGGAATTACATCTTGTGTGGTTTCCCGTCCCGGTCTTCTTGACTGAAATGATCGAACGTTTTTCCTCTCTCTCTCTCTCTCTCTCTCTCTCTCTCTCTCTCTCTCTCTCTCTCTCTTGTATGCCTGGTTTAGTGAATGCTTGTTTAGTTACTGTCAAGGGTAGAATCTTAGTGCAATACTGAACTCATTATTTTTGTTGTTGTCGTCTTTGTGTTATATATCGTATTTCATGTTTCCCGGTAACAGAATATTTCATCGTTTTGTTTTGAGAATCTATTTTTCTGTCGTAAAGGTACGAGAGAGAGTTATATACGTTCTCTCACCTCCAGTTACGAGGAAAATTTAATGTACTGATCTGGTGTGGGCAACGGTACTCAGAAGGGCTGCTAGTTGTGTATTTGTGGGAGTTGGCTCCGTGCTGCTGTTACCGAGAACTGGCGGGAAGGCGTGGCAGTCTTAGTGCCAATACGGGCAATCAGTAACGCCCGGTGATCTTTTTAACCCCGCAGTGAAAACTAATGAAGATTCATCCTGATTATCTTCGCTAAAATCATCGCCAGTGTGAGCATTCAGTAGCGCGAGGCGACCAATTTCACCTTGCATTGACACAGTTACTGAAGGTACGCCTAACGAACACATTAAAATCATCGCGTGTGAGCATTCAATAGTGCCTGGCGACACATTTAACCTAATATTGACACAGTTACTGAAGTAACGCCAAACAAACACGGTAACAAATCATTGCCAGTACGAGCATTCAGTAACACCAGACTTTCGCTTTCATCCGACATCGAAAAAAAAAGACAGGGCGTAAAACAGATTGAATAAGATAAATGTTTGTGTTTCATCAATTCTCGGTAACGCGTCTCTTGTCTTCCCTGATCTCACTCACTCATCTTGTTTTCCCTCCTGAGTTTTGGTTTTATTTCCATCCATCCAACCAACCAACACACACACACACAAAACAATAATTTATCTCTTTATGAACGTGTGTGTGTGGTGACAGGTTCACGTATAGGATCACCTGCCAGCACTACGTAGAACTGAGGACAAGGCCGCTAGCTACTCACTGTGTTTCCCAGCTCTTAGTGTCTCATGGATGATGAACACAGTATTGACGATGACGATATAATACAGCAACTACTACTTTTGCTACTACTACTTTTGCTACTAGTAATGTTACTACTACTGTTGCTACTACTACTACTACTACTGTTACTGCTACTAATAATGTTACTACTACTGTTGCTACTACTACTACTGTTACTACTACTACTGTTACTGCTACTAATAATGTTGCTACTACTACTACTGTTGCCACTACTACTACTGTTACTACTACTACTACTGTTACTACTAATAATGTTGCTACTACTACTACTACTGTTGCTACTACTACTACTACTGTTGCTCCTACTATTACTGTTGCTACTACCATTACTGTTGCTACTACTATTACTGTTGCTACTACTTCTACTACTACTACTACTACTACTACTCCTACTGTTGCTCCTACTATTACTGTTGCTACTACTACTGTTGCTACTACTACTACTACTGTTGCTACTACTATGTGGCCTCCAGCCTCTCCCAATAGCCACACCTTCGCCACCATTTAATTACCTTAATATTAAATATCCTAATACATATGTAGCTATCCTATCTGTGTTGAATTAGTTGAGCTACTACTACTACTACTACTATTACTACTACTACTACTACTGTTGCTACTACTACTGTTGCCACTGCCGCCGCCGCCACTGCCACCGCTGCTGCTGCTATACAAATAATGATACTAATAACAATAACAAAACATGCATAACATAAACGAAAAGTAAAACAAACACAATGTAAACAAAACGAGATAAACAAAGGGAAGATGATGATTAATGAATTAAAGAAACAAGAAATAATCAATAATAATTTATCATCTTTAAACAACTAACTAGGAAAAATAATAATAAGAGTTCTTTCACTTATAAACATGTAGGTAAAGGGAGACTATGATAAACGAGAGAATGATTATATAATGAGATAAAACAGTGACTCAGAGGTTAAACAAGGTGAAGACTAGATGTGCAGTGCCATTATCTCACACTACTAGGAATTGCCTGCCTGCCCTACCCTCCTGGCACACACCTAAGCTTGGCACTGACCAGACCAGCGAGTGAAAAAGTCTCTCTCTCATTCTCTTTCATTCCTAATCTTTCCGTTATATTCATATATCTTCGTCTTCTTTATAGAGATTACACGTATAAAGATTATATCACAGGATAAAAAGTGTTCTGAATAAAAAGTGTTTTAATTTGTGTGTTGATTATGTAATGGATTTTCAGTTAAGTTTTGGGTGGGAAGTAAATAATAGAAATTCAGAGAAGCGAGACGGAAGAACTGGCTTACTGGCAGGTTGGCTTCTCTGCTCGCTCACAACACTCCGGGATTCCCATAACATTGACAGCTTGCTCCCCAGGTCTTGAGGGAACCCATTAGTCGTCTGCTACCACGTAAACGAAAACTCCCCGGTGACGTCACAAGTGTCAGGGGAATATAACCTGGGCAGGTCGTCGCCAACACCACACACTGAACTGAACCGTCCTAGTGACAAGAGCAGCAAGCCTCTACACCTCGTGGATATTACAGTCTTGGTGAACTACTACTGATAATTTACTACTCGGAGTTACAAGCTCTCTGAATTACAGTGTCTGGCTTTCTGTATCATCAGTGATAAGTGTGAATCACAGCTTTTCTGCAGCTTCTACCCAAACATATTTAGAAGGTATGTGTTTTCTCACAACCTGTTGTTATTGTATCATGACAGTAATGATCAGGTGGTGACAAATGTATGGAATTAATTTATTTCTCATTAAGTTCCTCCAACAGAACAATTAATATATTTGTTTCTTTATCTACAGAGATGGCTGAGGGTGGCGCCACCGTCAACTTCCACAATATCAAGATGCTGGAGCTGCCGAGGCTGGAGCTGGACCGTCATTTCTGTGACGTGCGTCTGCTGGCGGAGAACAGCGGCGCCAAAGTCTACGGTGCCAGTCAACTCCAGTCTGGTGCCAGCGTCGCTCTCAAGTGCATACAGAAGGAAACCACCAAGAAGAAGGACTTCTGCCGCGAGTTCCACCACAGTTACAACCTTGGTCTTCACCCTAACATTATTACATGTTTTGAAGAAGTTTTTGAAACTAACACCGCCTACGTTTTTACTCAAGAATTCGCCCCATTGGGCGACCTCTCGAAGCAAGTGAAGAAAGGCGGCACTGAAGAAGAACGAGCCAAGCGTGTGGCAGAGCAGGTCGCCTTTGCTTTAGAGTTTATGCACAAGAAGGATCTGGTTCATCGTGATGTTTGCTCGGAAAATATCTTCGTCTTTGACAACGATTTATCACGAGTCAAGTTGGGTGACTTCGGCAGCACACAGCGAGTTGGAGCCTTCGTGAAGAAGCAGAAGGTTCGGTCACCTTGGGCTCCACCAGAGGTGAGCCTCACCGTGTACAACGAGGGCTACCTCGTGGACACTGCCCAAGACGCCTGGCAACTTGGTATCCTCATCTTCGTGTGCCTGACGGGCTCATATCCTTGGTCGTCGGCCGACATCACAGACCGCCATTACAACTCGTGGGTGGCCTGGCTCAAACGTAAGACTACCAAGATGCCTCCACGCTTCAAGTGCTTTACTCCTCGCCTTCTTCGCCTTCTGCGACGCCTTCTGGAGCCTAAACCCGAGAAGCGCTCAGGTGTCAGGGAGGTGTACAAGTACCTGTCTGACCCCTGGCTCATCGAGTCTCGTAGTTCTGCTGTTGAAGCTGCCAGTATCAGCTCTTCAGAAAGTTTAATGGCTGGTAGTAAGAGGTCACTGTTGATGCGCGCAGAAAATAAGTTGATTGAAATAATTCGTTCCTATGTGCTGCACTACCACTCACTGGCAGACCAGAAGCACACTGCCCACGCTTCTTCTGCCGTAGACTTCGTCGCTGGAGCGAGATATGTGGTGCCTGCATGAAACTAACACTCCTTCCGTGTGGTCAAGATGATCCAGGATACTCACCTTCACCGGTATGACCCAGGCAGCTGACCCCACACCTGTGTGACTCGGGCAGCTGACCCCACACCTGTGTGACTCGGGCAGCTGACCCCACACCTGTGTGACTCGGGCAGCTGACCCCACACTTGCGTGACTCGGGCAGCTGACCCCCACACCTGTGTGACTCGGGCAGCTGACCCCACACCTGCGTGACTCGGGCAGCTGACCCCCACACCTGTGTGACTCGGGCAGCTGACCCCACACCTGCGTGACTCGGGCAGCTGACCCCCACACCTGTGTGACCCAGGCAGCTGACCCCACACCTGCGTGACTCGGGCAGCTGACCCCCACACCTGTGTGACCCAGGCTGTTGTCCTACAATAAGGTGACCTGAGCGCTAAGCAGCACCCGTGTACCGGGGTTGTTGGCTCACCCCTGAGGAACTCTGGGTGCTGACATGATCAACACTAGACCTCTCCAGCGCTGTCTGTCAGTCTCCCTCAACCCCCCCAACCCCTTCCCGTTCCCCTAGACCTAACGGTTTCTTAAATTTTCATTACCATTTTTTTATTGGTTTAGGGAATTTCATTGTTTTTAATTTCAAATACTATTTCCCCTGAAGTTTAAAAGCTAATTATTAATTTTTGCTCAATAATGTTAAATGCTGTTTTATCTTGTTTGAGTCTTCATATTATTCATTAACAAATTTATATTTTTCTAAGCAAGAATACTACTTCATGTACCTAATTATTGTAATATAAATTTGTTAAGGGATGTGCTTAGTATTGTATTTTTCTACACTTTTATATCATTAGTGTTACTTATATAACAGTGAACGGCTCACTTAGTGCTGCTGACACGTTCAAGTTCGTTATAGAACTTGTATTACGATGTCACCACGTGATGAATAAACTTTTGTTACTTTCTGATAATCTTGATGTCTACTGTGTTTGTTCTGTAATAAAGAATCATCAAATATATCTATAAGTTTGTTTACCAATGTAGTTATTACACCATGAATTAATTTATTTTACAAGTTTACTGAAGACTGTTAATGCTTCGTAAACAAAACACATACACGATAGGAAGATTATTAATAAACGACTGATAGAAAACAAACGCAACATAGAAAACGTTATTTGGTGTAACTATAACTAACTCATTTTCCTTTACTCCTCTACCTTCCTCTCTACCTCACTTCTCTCACTTTATCAATATAAAGGAGATAGAATAATCGCTACACCTAAAACATTCTATATAACCGGGATATATATTTTAAGTTATGACTCCCCATTGATCTCTTACTACTGGATATACATTAATACTAGATCAAGGTCGCTCATTAGAGAGTTATTGGGAAATAGATTTAAGCAAGACGAGGAAGACAAGATACAGCTGAGTGAAGGAAGAACTCAAGCTGCTCATCTGGAAGTTTGAAAGGAATAACTCGGAGCGTTCCCAAGTTAAGAGTTATATTAGAGGTTCAGAGTTTGTACGATACTGTTTTATGAGACGTGTGTGCCTGTGTGTGTGTGTGTGTGTGTCAGTTTGTGCGTGTGTGTGTGTGTGTGTGTATGAGTCAGTATGTGTGTGTGTGTATCTGATAAAGTGTATACCCTCGCAGCTCTCTCTACTTAGCACACGTCTTCTGTTATTACTAGTGAAGGTCTCTCTCTCTCTCTCTCTCTCTCTCTCTCTCTCTCTCTCTCTCTCTCTCTCGTCTGCTGGTGAGTCAACATGCTTACATTGTGGAAGTATACGTATCCCAAACCCATCCTCATGCCCATCCCACCTCGTTACCCAGTCATATATCCACCTAACAACCCACCGACCCACCCATTCACCCAACAACCCACCCACCCTCACATCCACCGTACTATCTCCTTGTTACCCCACCCTTACACCCACCTACCCATTAACTCACCCACCCATGCACCCTCATCACACCCCATGCCACCCAACCACTCCCACCCAACCTCAACCTTGTGCTCTTCTATCTTATTTCCAATGCATTTCGTCTCTCTTGCTACTTCCAACTCTTAATTTGTCTTCAATCGTCTATTTCTCTAATAAATTTAAACTTTATTCGTTTTATACTCACTTCGAACTTTTTTTCCTGTCTAGTGAACGTTACCTTTCTACTTTCTACTTTCTATTTTGTAATCTACTTTCTACTGGCCAATAATCATCTGCCATCTAGCCTTTACATAACAGGCCCGGGGGTTTTCCTTTTTGGTGACGTCACGGGCGCCCACCTCCATCACGATGACGTCAGAGAACGACCCCATCCCGCCCCCTCCCCCCTCTTGGCTGTCACCTCGCCACCTGTATCTCGTCATGTCTCGCTATAATAAGAGGTATATTTATGTCTGTCTCTTAATGCTCCCTCGTATATATTATTTATTTTTAACTTTCTAATTTCTTATAATAACGTTTATCTTTATGTTGTTATCTTTCATATTTATTTACATTATCTTTATGGTTCATCTTTGCTGTATGTTTCTTTATCTCTTATTTATTACATTATGATATTTCCTTCTTTATTACCATGGTTATTTAATCCTCCATTCATTACACTGTTTCTCTGTTTCATTGAGGTAATATATTTAGTTAATATTACCTGTCTCTCAACATTCAGTAAATTACAGGTATTACAACTATCGGGTCACCTGAAGATTAGCCACCCTAGCTTATTTTACTTGAGGATTAAACACCTTAACCTAACCTAACATAACCTAACTTGATCTAATCTAACATAGGCTAACCAAATTTAACCTAATCTAACTTACTTGTTGGAATGATGAGAGAAAGAGAAGGGAGAAAAAGAGAAAAGAGAATAGAGAAAGAAAAATAAAGAGTAGAAGAGGGAAGGGAGAGAGAGAGAGACAGACAGATAAAGAAAAAAGAGAACAAGACAAAGCATAAAGATTTCAAGAGTATTAACAGAAGAGGAGGAGAAGCAGGAAGAAGGAAGGAAGAGAAGAAGAAGAAGGGGAGGAGAAAGAGAATAAAAGGATGATAAGAGGAGAGATGAACACAAGGAAGAGAGTGACAACAAGAGTAAACATGACGTCATTTTTTTTCTTCTTTTGATTCTCTTTTATCTATTTTTTCCCTCTTCCCTTCTTTGTTTATCCCCGCCGTGTGTCATGTCATCTCCGTTTAAGTAGGGGTGGGAGGAGTAGGTGGGCGGGAATGGGCTGTGGTCTGGTAAAATCGTTGAAGTTACTCTGGTACCCTGCTGCTATGTTGTTGATACTGTTGGAACAGGTTTTTCGTCAAAATGATCAGTGAACTTCTGAGTTGGTGGGTGAATGGGTGGGTCGGTGGGTTGTTAGGTGGGTAGATGTAGGGAGAAAGGGAGGGAAGAGGGGGGGGGGTCAATGGAGGAGGGAGGGGTCAAGGAGGAAGTAAATCTGGACGAATCAAGGTAGGTCAGGAGGCTCAAGTCAATACATTACCATTTCCTGGGTGAGTTTTTTCTTTATTAATTGACATTTGATAAGCTAATTAAACTGTGGCTGACAGACGTGACGTGACTGACAATTGAAGCTGACAGGCGTGACAGTCGGAGCTGACATATGGCTCCTCCCACAACAGGATACAGATGGTGTAGTAGTCGTAGTTGTTGTTGGCTCCACGGCTCCGGGGTTCCCGGAACGAGTCGAGCTTTGACGTCAGTGAAGAAGTGTTATTGAGAATGACTGTGTCTCCCGCAGAACCGATTATGATGATGATGATGATCATGATGGTGGTGGTGGTGGTAACTTCCCGCTAATGCCACCGCTTGTGGGATTTCCTTCTTTCCCCATATATTCTACCAGGAGAGAATAGAGACGGCTGGTAAGCAGAGGTCCTCCTGCTTTATACACCTCGGATGGGATTCCATTAGGCCTTGAGGCTTTGTTATTTTTCATCTGTTTGATGACAGTAGCTACCTCATCCAGGGATGGAGGATAGCTGAGGTGGGTCAGCTCTGGATGCCGAGGGACATGCTGGGTAGTCAGGACATGTTTCGGTTAAGCAGTGAATGTTAGTGCTCTTTCCAGCGCTGAAGGATGCCTTCTTCGTCTTTAATTAGGGAGTTACCGTCGGATGAGCAGAGAGGGGCTGTGCCATGAGTGATTAGCCCATAAAATGTTTGAGTGGAATTGAAAAATTCGCGCATCTTTGTGTTGATCTACATTTTTTTGCATTTCACATGCGTTATTTTTAAACCGGGCATTTCTTTGTTTGCGAAGTTCGCGCTGGACCGTCGCTTTCTTCTTGAGGAAGGTATCAGCTTTGGTCCGAGCCTGAAGGCTGTTCTGCCAGTCGGTTAAAGCAGCACTTTTATTTATCATCAACGAGTACATTGATTTCCGGGTCATTTTCGTCAAACCAGTCCTGGTGTGTTCTTTCGATTTAGCCGAGGGTCTCTCTGCAGGTTTTTCTCCAAACAGTGTCGAGAATACCCCATTCGGCACTGGGAATTGGGTTGCTTGTTGTCGGGTTGTTTATCAGCCCCAGTACAAACTGATCTTTGAAAACATGTGCTACTGCTGGATCCTCCAGACGCTTAGTGTTAAAACCTCTTGTGGAGGCTTGTTGCCTTTGCCGCTTTGGGGCGACGTGAAGTGAGAGCTTGGCTCTGACGAGCCGATGATCAGTGTCGCAGTGGTCTGAGCCACGCATTGCTCGGGTGATGCGTACAATTCGGCAATCTCTTTCTCTGACAATGATGTAGCCAATGAGATGCCAGTGTTTGGATTGTGGATGTTGCCACGAGCCCTTGAACTTGTCGGCCTTCTTAAACAGGGTATTGGTGATAGTGAGGTTGTGTGCAGCACACTTGCTGAGGAGGAGTAGGCCGTTGGGATTACACTTGCCTAGTCCATTTCTCCCCATGACTCCCTGCCAAATGTCAGCATCTCTGCCAACTCTGGCATTGAAATCACCAAGGAGCACAACCTTATCTTCTCTGGGGATAGAGGTTAGCACTTTGTCAAGGTCGGCATAAAAGGTCCCCTTGATGCCATCCTCTGCAACCAGTGTTGGGGCGTATGCACTGATGAAGAATGCATGACGTGAGTGATTCAGTGAGACTCTAAGCGTAATGAGACGCTCGCTGATCCCAACAGGCATTTCAGTTAGCACTGTGTAGGACTCATTGGCGGATAGCAAAACCAACTCCATAAATGCGGTTTCTCTCCGCAGCAGGCTTACCCTTCCAGAAGAAGGCATAGCCAGACCCCCGTTCTGTGAGTTGACTCTCATCTGGGAGCCGGGACTCACTTATGGCTGCTATGACGATGTTATACCTAGCCAGCTCTTTTGCCACAAGGGCAATTCATTTTTCTGGGCGCGCATTTGTGCCAGTATCCAGAAAGGTCTTGGCATTCCATGTAGCGACCATAAAAGGTTGTATAGTTTGTTTTTGTTTTGATCTGGGATTATGATTGTCTTTTCGACCGCCTAATGATGACCTTAGTGGGTGCGGTTGCCCAGTCAGGTTGGGTTGCAGTCTGCACTCCTGCTTCACCACATAAATCAACTCACGCGCAGCCATCATCCAGCTCATCATACTCATCGTCATCATCAAACCCTTATACCCAGTCATCTATCCACCTAACAACCCACCCACCCGCCCATTCACACACCCACCGTAATATATCCTTGTTACCCATCCTCACACCCACCTACCCAAGTAATGTAATACCGATTTTCAAGAAAGAAGATGTATCACTATCCTCTAACTGGCTCTCGGTCACTTGGCCGACAGACATTTGGCCGACGAACATTTCACCGAATGGACAAATAGCCGTACTTAACCTAACCTAGCCTATACAAATGTGCATAAAAGAATTTCTATCGTGCATATGTATCACATTGCAATTGTGTTATCTTTTTATCTAGTGTTTTATAAAGCAAATAAATCGCAAAGAAGAAAGAAAATAAAAATAAATAAATAAAAAGGTCATATGTCCATTCGCCCAAATGTCCGTTCTGTTAATTGTCCGTTCGGTCTATTGTCCGTTCGGCCAAATTGTCTGTCGGCTCAATGTCCGTTCGGTCAAATGTCAGTCGGTGAAAAGACCGTCGGCCAAATGTACTTCAGCCATCTGTCCGGCCACGCTCTAACTACCGTCCAATCAGCTCAACATTAATTGTAGGCAAATTACGGGAAGCAATAATTTCAAATTCTATTCGAAATCACCTGGAGAAGCACAAGTTGATCAATGATTCCCAACATGGCTTCACAAGTGGGCGTTCATGTCTAACTAATCTATTAACATTCTTTTCAGTTGTTCTCGAATCAGTGGGCGAGGGGCACGACTATGATGTGGTATATCTTGACTTTACTAAAGCCTTCGACAGAGTCCCCTACGAAAGACTAATAAGAAAAGTGGAGGCTCATGGCATTGGAGGAGATATTCTAAAATGGATTAGGGCGTGGTTACAGGACAGGAAACAGCGAGTGAGCATTAACGGCACTAAATCCGATTAGAGTAACGTCACTAGCGGAGTACCCCATGGCTCAGTACTTGGACCAGTATTATTTATTATATACTTAAACGACATAGATATCGGCGTAGACAGCAACATAAGTAAATTTGCTGATGGCACTTAAATAGGGCGTGTAATTTAATCTGACGAGGATTCCGCAAAACTACAGGAAGCTCTAACAAATTTTTCGAATGGTCTGAAAAATGGCAGATGAGATTCAATGTGGACCAATGTAAAGTACTTAGTCTTGGAGATGTAAACATAGAAACCAGATATCAGATGAACAACGATGTTACAGAGAAATCCGAATGTGAGAAATATTTAGGAGTAATGATGAGTAGGAATCTTAAGCCAAGTAAACAATGTGTATTTGCTCGAAACAAAGCTAATAAAGTACTTGGGTTCATCCAAAGAAGTGTTAGTTACAAGACTAGAAAGGTCATCCTAAAACTATATCTTGCGCTTGTGAGACCTCACTTGGATTACGCAGTTCAATTCTGGTCACCGTATTACAGAATGGATATAGAATCCTTAGAAAGAATTCAGAGGAAAATCACAAGACTAATCCCGGCCATTAGGAACCTTGAGTACAGAGACAGGTGAAAGCATCTAAATTTGCACTCCCTCGAGAGACGTACAGTGAGGGGCGATATGATAGAGGTGTATAAATGGAAGTCAGGGCTAAACAAAGGGGACAATGCAAAGGTACTCAAACTATCCAGCCAGGAGCGAACTCGTAACAATAGTTTTAAATAACACAAATTTAGATTTAGGCGCGAAATAGGTAAACATTGGTTTGGAAATATAGTGGATGAATGGAACAAGTTACTAAACATCATCATTAACTCGAATACGTTGGATAGCTTCACACATAGATTGGATGGATATATGAGCAATAGGGGTTGGGTATAAATGTGACTGCCCAGTATGGACCAATAGGCCCGCTGCAGTTTCCTCCATTCTTATGTTCTCATGTTCTTATACCCCAAAAGTCCTATGGCGACGGACGAGTGGCGACGGGGACAGGCAGAGATGACTGCCATGAGTCTCCAGTCACAACTCTGCACATGGACGGCAGAGATAAGATGGTCGTTTATGCACTGGGATCTAGGCAGCAGTGCAACCCGGTAATGTCTGTGCGACTGAGCAGTCCTCACGAGGAGCCACTCTGCTCACCCCACATGGGGAGGGGGCTAGAAAAGGTTCTCTAAACATAGCCTGCCTAAAGATCATACACACACATACAGATACATACATACATGCATACATACATACATACATACATACACATATATACGCTTAAAACACACAAATAGTTGTGATACGTACACACACGAATAATATACGTACACACAGTGAAGATACGTACTCACACACACGGTCAATATATGTACACAAGCAGTTTAGATTCGTTCTCGCATACACGGTTCGCATACGTATACACACATAGTTAACATACGTACACACATACATGAACACACAGTTATCACTAATACACACACACACACACACACACACACACACACAGTAAAACACAATTAGTATACAGCATATATACACTGTTAACACGTACATACACAATTAACAGAGTACATACGCAATTTACATAGTTATCACACGCACATACACAGTTAACATACATAGTTATCACACGCACATACACAGTTAACATACATAGTTATCACACGCACACAGTTAACATACATAGTTGTCACACGCACATACACAGTTAACATACATAGTGATCACACGCACATATACAGTTAACATACATAGTGATCACACGCACATATACAGTTAACATAGACAGTTAACATACATACATACACACAGTTGCAACACAATATCTGGACACTTTTGTTCCCAGACATAGATCCATACATGAAATTTCTGGAAGATTTTCCCGTAAGATTCGTTCACTGTCGTCAACTTGTAGGAAAACTGAGAACGAAGTTACGAACGCTGTAGATTGTCTGGGACTGAGACTGAGAGACTTGTTACTGACTGCGGCTGTTGTTCGTCTTCACATAATAGTCTTGTTGTTCAGAGATTGTCTCTGAATTTTGTTTGTCACGGACATATCTAGTTTTGCTTTTAAATGAATTTTTTGCTTCTCGCAATTCGGCCGGAGGGATGGAGTAGAATACTGTATATGCATTTTGAGCAAATGTAAAATACATGTCGTTAGTTTTCGCTCAGCGTGACAGCTGCAGCTGGCCCAGCAACCAAACATCTTTAAGATCTGGACGATGTGGGATGAACACTGGTGGTGTCCGAAGACATTCTTTTGTTATGTATTATTTTAAAATAATAATATCCTCGGCAACCTATACTATTCTTTTTTTCTGTAGCAGACATAATATGTGTTTCTATGTATCACTTTTTGCCTGAACAAAGATAAGTTTGGCCATACAACTAAATTTCCACTCGGCCGTTGCATTTTCAGGAGGTTTTAGTCGTGCGCGGACGGCGCAACCTGGCTCAGTCGTCATGACAACGACGCAGGCGCCGCCCACCCTATGACGTAGTCCATGACGTCACAGTCGCCATAGGATGAAAAGACGGGAGGTCGCGGGCCTCGACTGCAGAGTGCCTCCAACCACAGAGATAGGTGGATACACACCATTCCACCAGATTATATTGAATTTATACCTTCGGGTACACATCAGTGACAATCCTGGATTATTATTACTTCACCAAAACGGATTCTCCAGCACCATCTTCAGGTGTGTGTGGGTGCACCTGTTACTGGGGTGTGCGTTTATGTCAATACAATCCGCACATGTTCATACCAATACGACTTTCACGCTCAGGCATACGGTTCAACACAATAACTATACACCTACTCATCAACACGACATTCACACACATATCATACACATCAACACAAAAGCCTCACTCATGTATGTTGGCTATAAAACACGACCACTGATTCCCGACATGTGCACACTAAACACCAGTGAGTGCGTGTCAAGTCCCAAATGACATTATCAGAATGATATCCTAATTGACAGCAAGATATAACACTGCCTAAACATTACGTTATTAGGAATGACAACTATCTTGACAAGACATGGCAGAATTAAACAGTGGCATTCAACCTGAGATGTCATGAAAGTATAAGGAAATGACACTTGCCAGAGGAAGATATGCAGGTTGACAGTGTGACATGGGAGCGTACAGTACACGAGGTGGGTTACAGAGGGTCACCAGAAATATTGTAAGACATTCTAACTTTAATGTTTAGTAGGATGCTAGATGACATTAAGTTTTACGATGCATGTTTAGTGATAATATTGGGTTTTAACTAGAACTAAACTACCATTTGTTGTTGTTGTAGGAGAATATTACTATCAGTTGTTGAAGAAACTAACATCCGCCTCCTCTTCCTCCCCCAGAGATGAGTGGCGGCAGTAAGAGCGCCAGCTTCCATCGCGTCAAAACATTCGAGTTGCCGAGACTGGAGCTGGACCGCCAGTTCTCGGACGTGCGGCTACTGGCGGAGGGATGGTACGCCAAGGTGTACGCCGCCAAGCACCACGAGTCCGACAGCCAGGTGGTGCTCAAGTGTGTACAGAAGGAGACCACCAAGAAGAAGGACTTCTTCAGAGAGTTCCACTACAACTATTACCTCAGTCCGCACCCTAATATTGTCAACAGCTTCGATGTAGCCTACGACGCCAACAACTCCTTCGTGTTCGCCCAAGAACTGGCGCCCAACGGTGATCTGGCGCAGTTTGTCAGGAAGGGTGGACTCGGGGAGATGCGAGCCAAGAGAGTGGCGGAACAAATCGCCTTCGCCCTAGAGTTTGTACACAGTAAGGACCTGGTTCATCGTGACGTCAGACTGGAGAACATATTCGTCTTCGACCGGGAGCTCTCGCGAGTGAAGCTGGGTGACTTCGGCAATACCCAGCGTGCAGGAGCTCTAGTAAAGAAGGTGAACGTGCGAGTGCCGTGGGCCCCTCCCGAGGTGTGCCAGGCGGTGTATAATGAGGGTTATCACGTGGAGACCTCTCTAGACGCCTGGCAACTGGGCATCCTCATCTTTGTGTGCCTGACGGGATCATATCCTTGGTACTCCGCCGACATCACAGACCGCCATTACAACTCGTGGGTGGCCTGGCTCAAACGTAAGACCACTAAGATACCTCGTCGCTTCAAGTGCTTCACCCCTCGTCTTCTTCGCCTTCTGCGACGCCTTCTGGAGCCCAAGCCTGAGAAGCGAGCAGGTGTGAGGGAAGCGTACAAATACCTCTCAGACACCTGGCTCGTAAAGGGGATGGACCCCGTGGATATCGCCTTCGACGAGAGTTCATCGGAAATTTTCGTCACTAGCACCAAGCCTTTGTATGAATGTGCGGAGAAGAAGAAACTGGTGGACCTTCTGAGATCGTACGGCATCCAGACGACCGTTGACAAGAAGGAGACGACAAAACGCATCTGTGAGTGGCTTCTGACTTCTGCGTCGCCCACCCAGCGGGGAATGTAACCCAGGACGACCTTCACACCTACTGCTCAACGTAACTGTGGCTGCTGAACCACACCTGTGACCCAAGCTGCTCGCTTACACCTGTAAGTTCCTTGGTGTTCACCTGCACATATGTGACTGAGTTTTGACTCATGTGTATGACCCAGGCTACTCATCTACACTGTGTGACCCAGTATAGTAATTTACACCTGTGTGACCCAGGCTACTCACCTGCACCTGTGTGATCCTGGGTGATAACGACGCGTGTAGGTGACGTTACCGTGCCAAAGACGGCGTGTGTTGCTTCCGTGAGCACCACCGCACCCCCCTGACTGTGATAAACCTTACCTGGGGAACAGTGATGACACTCGCCTTCTACACCATTTGTTGTGTCTCAACCAAACGTTGGCGAGGACAACCAATCGTTCAAGAGGACGACCAAACGTTAAAAAGGACGACCAAGCGTTAAAGAGGACGCCCTTGTACTACACGATCAGCTGGAGTCCTGACCAAACGTTTGTGAGGCCTGACCAAAACAAACTTCACAACCTAATGTCAAACTCCCACATATCAAACGCGTTTGTTAGATTTTTGATATGGAAATCGAGCCCACAATCAATATATATCGATATATACCAGGTAATTCATCTTATCCTTTGTATCAAAGGAAGTATTAGAGATTTTTTAAAAGATGGGGTATTTTGCTAGGGATATAATTAAGTTTTTGTGTACTTTATGTACATTATTTTTCTCAAGCTTGTTAATGGCTGCTAGACTTAGTCTTCCAAGGTAGAGGAGCTTTGGTAGTGACCCGCACATGCTGAGGAGGTGACGCATTCCTCAGCTCTCACTGTGAGGATGTCACGGGGAGAGGAGACCGTGTTTGTCTAAGCCCGTGCCCACAGCTACGGACAGACCACGGCTGAAATGTTCGTTAAGTTTACAACCATAACAACAACCACGGACACATCCCCACACACACCCTACAGCCCACGCTTATCTGTTGCTGTGGGGTGTGTAAACTGTGGCTGGAACCTCTGACTTACCCGAGACGACTCCTTGTAAGAGCTGAACCAACCATGACCCTGAGTAGTAGCCGGGTGGTGTAAGCCTGTACCTGGTCCTACCATCTAGCTGAACCTTACCTGGCCTTACCAACCAGCTGAACCTTACCTGGCCTTACCAACCAGCTGAACCTTACCTGGCCTTACCAACCAGCTGAACCTTACCTGGCCTTACCAACCAGCTGAACCTTACCTGACCTTACCAACCAGCTGAACCTTACCTGGCCTTACCAACCAGCTGAGCATATCTCACACAATAGCTAGTCCAATCTCTCTCTCTCTCTCTCTCTCTCTCTCTCTCTCTCTCTCTCTCTCTCTCAGGTCAGGTACAGGTAAAAAGAAATACAGATTGCCAGACAAGAGCGCTTCAAGTGGGCGCGTTGAAGGTTGTGTGAGACAGTGACCTGTTCCAGTGTATTGAACTATTTTATATATTCTTATTTATTAATGAATGAAGACTGAAATCAAAAAATAAAATGATAACTCGTTGATCTTCCTTTATTTTTATGATGCCTTTGTGGTGGTGGAAAGTGTTTACACTGTATGTCTGTCTGTCTGTCTGTCTGTCTTTTCTCTATGTATTTTCTCTCTATCTGTCTATCTGTCTCACTATTATTAACCAATACAATCATTATTTATCTGTACCTCTCTCTCTCTCTCTCTCTCTCTCTCTCTCTCTCTCTCTCTCTCCGGTAATCTGAAGAAATATACTTGAGCTACAAAAATAAGCTAATAAGCCAACAGCTAACAACCAATAAAGACAAGACCTAAAACAGACATGAGTTACGAAAAGACATCACCTTAGAAATCAACTGAAACAGACATCAGTCTAAATAGATTTAAGCTTAAACAGGGATCAGTTTAAATAGAGATCAGCTTAAACAGAGATCAACTTAAACAGATATCAGCTTAAACATAACAGCTTGAACAAAAATGAGCTTTAACTGATATCAGCTTAAGCAGACAACACCTTAAAATAGACATCAGCTTAAAATAGCCATCAGCTTAAAGAAATATAAACTTATAAAACACATTAGCTAAAAAAAAAATATTCCAAGAACAAGAAAAATCATCAACCGGTCGCTATGACGTCACCGTGCGTGCGGAGGAGCGCATCGTAAACACCAGCTGATGCCTATGACGTCACGGGGAGGGTACCAGCCTTCCTTCATTATAGTGAGTGCGTGGCTGGAGGGTCTGGGGAGGCACTCTGTTGTGGCACTACTGGTTTTCTCAGGGGTTATATAAGGGGTCATATTAAGAGTTATTTAAGGGGTTGTATCAGGGGTTATGTTAAGGGTTGTATCAGGAGTTATATTAGGCGTTATATTAGGAATTATATTGTAGTTATATTAAGGGTTGGTTATATTAGGGGTTATATTAGGAGTTATATTGAGGGTTGTCTCAGGGGTTATATAAGGGTTATATCAGGGTGTTATATTAAGAGTTATTCTCGTACAAGGGAGTTATATTAGGGGGTTTATATTAGGGGTTATATTAGGGGTTATATTAGGAGTTATATTAAGGGTTGTACCAGGGGTTATATAAGGGTTATATCAGGGTGTTATATTAAGAGTTATTCTCGTACAAGGGAGTTATATTAGGGGGTTTATATTAGGGGTTATATTAGGGGGTTATATTAGGGGTTATATTAGGGGTTATATTAAGGGTTGTATCAGGGGTTAGGAGTTATATCAAGGGTTATATTAGGCGTTATATTAAGGGTTGTACCAGGGGTTATATAAGGGTTATATCGGGGTGTTATATTAAGAGTTATTCTCGTACAAGGGAGTTATATTAGGCGGTTTATATTAGGGGTTATATTAGGGGGTTATATTAGGGGGTTATATTAGGGGTTATATTAGGGTTATATTAGGAGTTATAATAAGGGTTGTACCAGGGGTTATATAAGGGTTATATCAGGGTGTTATATTAAGAGTTATTCTCGTACAAGGGAGTTATATTAGGCGGTTTATATTAGGGGTTATATTAGGGGGTTATATTAGGGGTTATATTAGGGGTTATATTAAGGGTTGTATCAGGGGTTAGGAGTTATATCAAGGGTTATATTAAGCGTTATATTATGGGTTGTACCAGGGGTTATATAAGGGTTATATCAGGGTGTTATATTAAGAGTTATTCTCGTACAAGGGAGTTATATTAGGCGGTTTATATTAGGGGTTATATTAGGGGGTTATATTAGGGGGTTATATTAGGGGTTATATTAGGGGTTTTATCATAATACCTGATATAACAACATACATTTTGACGATGCCATAACCACTGTGTTCATTCAGGTGGTTCAGATCAGCCAATCACCTGTGACATGACCAGCAGACAGAGGGCAGCACTGACGATGGCTGCTGCAGTGTCCCGTGTTCACCTCTTATTCACGTGATTGTGGTGTTATTGTGGCCTTTGTGGTGCTGTGGTTATGACTTAGTGGTGCAGGAGTGTTCAGTGATCAGCTGTTTAGAGTGAGGTGTTAATATTTCGTGTCAGTGATCAGTTACGGAGGAATCTGTCTCTGTTCTGATCACGGCCAGAGCTGTGGTTATATACAGTACGTAACTCTAGTTCTGATGCTCATGACCCTTATGGATACAGAAATTTAAGGTGAAAATAGTTCTTCACTTGTTGGTGTGAGAGACCCGACCTTGTTGACATTCCTGGCCAGATGTGTCCTCAACCGCCACAGTAAACTAGCTAACTATTGCTAACTACTTCATTCCCGCGTAGACTGTATCATTTAGATGTCGTGAAGGAAGATTTGTGGTAGTGTACTGAGGACTTCCACACCTACTACACACACGCTGCTACTAAAGGAGGAAGATGGAATTAAATGAAGGAAATAAGGAGGACAGGCCTGAGAGGATAATCTTGCAAGTAAGTATCGTTGTTAAATTCTGGTAAATGCTGTAGAAATGTCACCACCGACCACATGGGCTACATCATGACAAGTCTATTGATCAGTGGAGTGCTTGTGTGAGGTAACGACACAAGCCATGTTGACGATATTCTTATTTTTCAAGGTCTGAGAATATCTGACACCTACTCAGAAATCTTTGCTATTGTTGGAGTCAAAAGTTGTAAAGGTTGGATTCATCACCAACTTTACGCTTGGATGAATTATTATTTTACCATCTTTTCATAATAAAGAGAAGGGTGAAGCATGGAAGAGACAGTGTGAACAGTTTGGGTTGAACAGGAGTGAACATATGGAGAACAAACGGGGAAGTATCTCATCTGAACCTTTAGCCATTTTGAGTTATAACACCACCATTATCTTTACAGCCTCGGTTTTAATTTTTTTGAGCATCGTAAAAAAATAATAATAGAAACTCCTCAATATCCACCTGTTGTGCTGAGTTAGGAGCTGAAACCATTGAACAACATCACATTAGTTGAGAGGTGGAATAAATGAGTGAATATTGTACTAAGAAGTGAATGAGTGAAAAATATTTGTGTTGGGGGGGGGGGGTTGTGTAGCTGTTTGGTTGAGTGATTGTTTATGGAAGAATGTTTTATTTGGATAACATAGTAATAACAATTGCTTTAGTGTGATATTTTGTGATTTTTTTTTTTAATTTTGCCACTTAAAGCGGCTAGTTTTATGTACACCCCCTTGCTCATCCTGTGGGCGGTAGCACAAAAGTATTACAGAGTATGGTTTACAAAGGGTCAGAATAATTAACCCCCGTGGTAAGGATATTATGGCACTGAATTTTACAGAGTATTTCAAATCAATTCTTTGTTTAGTTCTATACATAAAGGACAACTTACTCGCAACTGCGTGAATACAAGAGAGTGAGGCAGAATGTCTCGCCACACACTTTGTTATTCACATTTGCGTGAGAAGTCTTGAAGCACATTGTGTGTTTGGTTCTGTACATGGGAACTGATATAGCTACTTAGTGCAAAAAAAAGTGGATTCAGTCTTAATATGTCGGCTATCTTGCCATTAGAGATGAAGTGTTGTGCCATTTCACACACAGTGTGCTTGGACCTGTCCCTAAAAGGTTATATCTTCACACAGTCGAGGACCCAGTGTTCAAGTGTCTGGCCATATGTTTGACGCATTTAATATATACTTATTTTTACCCAAAATAAGGCATACTAAGACAAATTATGTATCAGTAATACTACATTATGCAAAAACTAACATTTTAAAAGATCAGAATCACACTGAAATATTACACGGCCCCTGAAAATTGGTGGATGAGTGAAACAGGCTTGGCCGATCCAGCGAACAGCCGTCAGTTGAGGCGGGAAATATAACTCTGAACAACTTCATATTTCAGTGATTCTGAACTTTTAAAATGTTAGTTTTTGCATAATGTAGTTTTAATGATCCGAAATTTTTCTTTGTATGCCTTGTTGTAGGTAAAATTAATTGTATATTAAATGCATCCTCCGAAAGCGTGAATTTGTTACCAGAGACAGTGGCGCACCCAGGGGGGTTTTCTGGTTGCCCGGAAACCCCCCCTCCAGGTACTGCATGGTGCGGCCAACCCATACCTGACCTGGCGACACCTTAGTAACACGAAGGTTGGGTCAGCTTACCTGACCTCACCCCACGCCACGGTAACTTCCACCACCTCTGCCATTCCCATGCACCTGGATGCACTTAATATACAGCACTGCCAGACAGTGAGAAATATTGAGATTTAATGTTTTTTTTTTTTTCATTTTCTCATCTACATTGTACATTTTCTATAGATATTACATATTTATAAATTATTTTTCTATCCACTTTCACATATTTGATGATTTCGCAAGTGTGTTTCAAAAAACTGTATCGTAAGATAATACGGCGTAGGAAATCTAGCATGCTGGGTCAGGGAACATGTTCCCACTTCTCTCGTCCTCACTTCACATGTAGTTTTTGGTGTAGTTACATCTACTTTGGATGCCACAGCCTTCAACAACGCTAAGTCTATATACAAAGATTAGGATGCTAAATTACACCATCTTCAACCTCAGATTATTTCCTAAGATTCAGTGTAAATGACGTCAAATATTGGTCAGCTGAAACGGCTCGCTACGCTCGCCAAACTTCTCAGTAATTTGGAAACCCCCCCACTCAATTTCTGGGTGCACCCCTTAACAGTTAATTCATGTATACGATTTCTGATAAACTTCCTACGTGTTCATGTTTGATACAATGATTGTATGTATCTTTATATAATTCAGCTAAATATCTTTCTCGTCAGAAACGGTCATCCCGACGATTATGAATAAACTCATTTAGTAATACATCATTACTTCAGGACGAAATCGGACAGATTTGCAACAGGCAATCAGCTGTAACTCTTGTGGAGGGGGCGGGGCATCTTTTCTCAGCTGGAAAAAAAACTATTTTTCAATTGTATTACCGTTAGATTGAGTCACAACGATAGCATTTCCAACCCTCCCACAGGCGATGTTAAGATATCCATCAATGTAGATCAGCGGTTCTTAACCGGGACGACGCCAAGGCGTGAGTAGTGAGTAATTTCAAGGGGG
>NW_024737042.1:6986702-7101702 GCF_018991925.1 Homarus americanus | reverse complement strand
GTGAGTGGATATGACTGTAAAGTGTGTGTGTGTGGGGGGTTGGGGGGTAATAATAATAATAATAATAATAATAATAATAATAAATGTGGAAAAGAAGAAGAACTATTAATAACACTACCTCGGTGTGTTCCCAACATAGATACACAGATAAGTCTCCAGGAACTGCGGTAATCTCGTGTGACTGTGCAAGATGTTGTTTCACCTGGCAAGTGCAGCTGTGTTGTGTACACACCTTCCTCAATTCTCCTGTATTTATAGCTAAGTCTTCTCAGCAGCGTCAAGTGTAGCATTACAATTCTCGTAAATGTTGACTGATGAGAAATATTAAACCGTTTTTTTTTCCAGTTAATGGTAGCAAATAACATACGAGTGTAGGAAGAATTGTTTTTAAAATCGTTTTCTGAGAGATTCTGAAATTCAATTTTGCTTTAATTAATGATGTGAGAACGTCTAAACTGGCTCACTTATGCGTGCGATACATAGATGTGAGTCAATGACCTATAGGTTAATGAGGAGTCTCGGTCACACGACATGTATATTGATAAACTCTACGGGTACAACACACATGATTTAACTTACTGACTTACTTTGTGTCAAATTTTTTTATTCACTTTATATATATAGATCTTCTACTCCTTGTATGTATGTATGTATGTATGTGTGTATGTATGCTCCCTATATCTTCTCAACTCGTTTCTCTTATTCTGTTTCATCTTACTTTCTCTTCTGTTTCCCGCTTCGTTTACAAATCTCTCTCTCTCTCTCTCCTTTCCCCTTTTATTCTCCTTTATCTTCGTTTGTTCATGAATCTTGTTTTGTGTATGAAAATTTTTATTAACCTAACCTACTCCTCCTCCCTCCTCTCCCACTACCCTCCTCTCTCCTCCTCTTCCACTACCCCCTCTCTCCTCCTCTCCCACCTCTCCTTCTCCTCTCCTCCCACCACCCTCCTCCATCCTTCTCTCCCACTACCCTCCTCCCTCCTCCTCTCTTCCACTGCCCCCTATCTCCTCCTATTACACTCACCTCCTCTCCCTCCCTCCCACTCAACCTCCTCCCTCTCCCACTACCCCCTCCATCCTCTCCCACTACCCCTCCCTCCTTCTCCCACTACCCTCCTCCTCCTCCTCCTCTTTCCACTGCCCCTATCTCCTCCTATTACACTACCCTCCTCCCTCCTCCCACACTCTCCCTTTCCTCCCTCTCCCTATTCCTCCTCCCTCGCCACATCCAAGACACGTCCCAGTAGGTAGTGCGGAGAGTCGCCACGGGTAACGGGCGGCTGGCGCATTTAACCATCGATCGTGGCTATATTTACTGGCGTTGTTCCCCGCCCTGATATCTTGGCTGGCTATAAATAACCAAGCAACGTCCTGCCATCAGTCAAATGGCGGGAAGAAGCCGCCTCAAGGTGTTAATGTAGGTGTTGAAGGAGTAGTGTGTCGGAGTACAGGTGTTGAAGGAGTAGTGTGTCGGTGTACAGGTGTTGAAGGAGTAGTGTGTCGGTGTACAGGTGTTGAAGGAGTAGTGTGTCGGTGTACAGGTGTTGAAGGAGTAGTGTGTCGGTGTACAGGTGTTGAAGGTGTAGTGTGTTGGTGTACAGGTGTTGAGAGTGTAGGTGCTGGTACAGGTGTTGAAGGACTAGTGTGTCGTGGCAGGTGTTGACGGTGTAGTATGTTGGTGTACAGGTGTTGGAGAGTGTAGTGTTGGTGTACAGGTGTTGAAGGAGTAGTGTGTCGGTGTACAGGTGTTGAAGGGACTAGTGTGTCGGTGTACAGGTGTTGACGGTGTAGTGTGTTGGTGTACAGGTGTTGAGAGTGTAGTGTGTTGGTGTACAGGTGTTGAAGGAGTAGTGTGTCGGTGTACAGGTGTTGAAGGTGTAGTGTGTCGGTGTACAGTTGTTGAAGGAGTAGTGTGTTGGTGTACATGTTGAAGGAGTAGTGTGTTGGTGTACAGGTGTTGAAGGAGTAGTGTGTCGGTGTACAGGTGTTGAAGGGGTAGGGTGTTGGTGTCAGGTGTTGAAGGTGTAGTGTGTCGGTGTACAGGTGTTGAGAAGAGTAGTGTGTTGGTGTACAGGTGTTGAAGGAGTAGTGTGTTGGTGTACAGGTGTTGGAGTAGTGTGTCGGTGTACAGGTGTTGAAAGGTGGTGTGCGGTGTCAGGTGTTGAAAGTGTGGTGTGTCGGTACAGGTGTTGAAGGTGTAGTGTGTTGGTGTACAGGTGTTGAAGGTGTAGTGTGTGTCGGTGTACAGGTTTGACGGTGTAGTGTGTCGGTGTACAGGTGTTGATGGTGGTGTGTCGGTGTACAGGTGTTGAAGGTGTAGTGTGTGTGGTGTACAGGTGTTGAAGGAGTAGTGTGTCGGTGTACAGGTGTTGACGGTGTAGTGTCGGTGTACAGGTGTTGACGGTGTAGTGTGTCGGTGTACAGGTGTTGAAAGAGTAGTGAGTCGGTGTACAGGTGTTGACGATGTGTGTATCGGTGTACAAGTGTTGAAAAGTGAGTGAGTTGGTGTACAGGTGTTGAAGGAGTAGTGTGTCGGTGTACAGGTGTTGACGGTGTAGTGTGTCGGTGTACAGGTGTTGACGGTGTAGTGTGTCGGTGTACAGGTGTTGAAAGAGTAGTGAGTCGGTGTACAGGTGTTGACGGTGTAGTGTGTCGGTGTACAGGTGTTGAAAGAGTAGTGAGTCGGTGTACAGGTGTTGAAGGAGTAGTGTGTCGGTGTACAGGTGTTGACGGTGTAGTGTGTCGGTGTACAGGTGTTGAGGAAGTAGGGTGTTGGTTTACAGGTGTTGAAGGTGTAGTGTGTCGGTGTACAGGTGTTGACGGTGTAGTATGTTGGTGTTCAGGTGTTAGGTGTAGTGTGTTGGTGTACAGGTGTTGAAGGTGTAGTGTGTCTGTGTACAGGTGTTGAAAGAGTAGTGTGTTGGTGTACAGGTGTTGAAGGAGTAGTGTGTTGGTGTACAGGTGTTGAAGGAGTAGTGTGTCGGTGTACAGGTGTTGAATGGTGGTGTGTCGGTGTACAGGTGTCGACGGTGTGGTGTGTCGGTGTACAGGTGTTGAAGGAGTAGTGAATTGGTGTACAGGTGTTGGAAGGAGTAGTGTGTCGGTGTACAGGTGTTGGAAGGGTTGTGTGTCGGTGTACAGGTGTTGAAGGAGTAGTGTCGGTGTACAGGTGTTGAAGGACTAGTGTGTTGGTGTACAGGTGTTGAAGGTGTAGTGTCGGTGTTCAGGTGTTGGAAGGAGTAGTGTGTCGGTGTACAGGTGTTGAAGGGTAGTGTGTCGGTGTACAGGTGTTGAAGGTGTAGTGTGTCGGTGTACAGGTGTTGAAGGAGTAGTGTGTCGGTGTACAGGTGTTGAATGTGTAGTGTGTCGGTGTACAGGTGTTGAAGGAGTAGTGTGTTGGTGTACAGGTGTTGAAGGAGCAGTGTGTCGGTGTACAGGTGTTGAAGGTGTGGGGTTGTTGGTGTACAGGTGTTGAAGGTGTGTGGTGTGTGTGTGTGTGTGTGTGTGTGAACGTTGCAGTATAGTAACATGGGCGACCGTTGATGTATAGTTCACTGTTATATAGTTCATCATTGTATAGTTCATCATTGTATAGTTCAGTATTAGACTGGACCCATACGTATGTGCTCTCTCTCTCTCTCTCTCTCCCTCCCTCCCTCTTTTCTCTTCTTTCACCTTCTCCTTTATCACCTCATCCACATCACCTTCCTTCTGTTTCTCCTCTCCCTGTCAAGAACTCCTTTGGGTACACAGTTAGCAGGGTTTCCCAGTATCAACAGTGGTGGGTGAGGTGGCTAGCTTTTGTTAGGTTGAGTTTTCTATACGGGAGGATGCAAATGGATAATGGGCTTATTTTGGTCTTTGTAGTCTACTCGATTCTCTTACTGTAAGGAGTTTTATGTCGTTTATACTTCTTTGCGTTGATGCTCTTTTGATTCTTTTGTTATTGTGGCTTGGAAAGAGTCTTTGATTCACTTGTAAAATGGAGATTATAATACGATGTATAGATTCTTTGATTTTCTTAAACGACTGAGTTCTTTTGTTATCTTAGGTTCTAATAAGGTGTTTCAGGAAATTTGCGTTGTTTATATTTTTCTGAAGATAAACAGCTTTTGTGACATTTATAAATAATTCAATTCTGTAGAGGTGCTCTGACATATACACAAACGACGCAGAAGAGCAAAATTCATCGTTGATGAACTTTGAACTATACTACTACGCTGGCACAAATAAGAAGAGAAGGAGAGAGGGACAGACAGACAGACAGAGGGACATGACCCCTTTACTCACTCGACCTGACCTTTTGCACCTTTCCTTAATGTGTACTTTATTCAACGTGGTGCGGCCCTCCAGTAAAGGTCAAAGGTCAAGGGTGCCAGTGACACTACCTGGACATATCTGGGTGCCTCACAGTGCCACCACGTTCAGGAGGTGTTGCCAATGTTTTGGGTGTTCCTTTTTTTGTGGTTAGGTTGTGTTGTGGTTCTTGTTGTGTTGTTGTTGTTATAGTGGTGCTGATGTTGCTCTGGTTATGTTGTTATTGTTGTTGTGGTGGTGTTTTTAGTGGGTATGATTACTACCACCACCACCTCTTTTCTCTCTCGCATATTGCTAAGTGTGTGTGTCTGTGTGTAGTAATAATAATAATAATAATAATAGTAATAATTAACAGTTTATCGAAAAAGTTCTGCAGCCGGCTGAAAATACAGTACACATTAGACAAAAGAGACTTATTACATACAAAGGCATGGGGTAGTTGGGTCGTTTAACAAAGGCTTTCATTTATAAAAGGAAAAGGAACATGAATTGAACATACAAATTATTTTAGTTTACAGTTGATGGCCCGGGCTGATCTCTTGCCGTACTGTCTGAGGTCACGTTGGCCACGTGGTGTAGTGATTCATCCATAGATGTTGACATGAAGGACCTCACGTGGTCATGGAGACCCGGTGGTGTGGTGTTCACGTGGTGCAGTAACTCGTTATCGGATGTTGATTATGAAGGACCTCACGTGGTCATGGACACATCGGGTGGTGTGGTGTGGTGTCACAGTACCTCGCTCTCTGCTAGGTGGTGTTGTGTTATCTCGTAGTCAGTTGTAAAGCCGGCCCACTGTTGTTCCCAGGGTGGACTGATTAACACCGCCTGGTCAGAAGATGGCGGTCAGTTAGGTGCTTATCTCACTGGTGGGTCACGGCTCTCACTGGTACTGTCTAGTACTAAATTCACTGGCTTAAACACTGTTCATCACTGGTCCTACTTCTTTCCGAAACGAAATTGTCACTTTTGATTATGCTGATATCCCGGTGGTGAGGATGGGTCGGGGAGAGGGACTTGGGGAATGGGCCGAACATTGGCCAAGGGGGAGCAGCTGTGCAGCGGGAGCAGCGCCTGATGGGTCTTGACCCTCCAGTGGTCAAGGATGTAGTGTGTGTGTGTGTACCTTAGTTATATTTAGTTACTAACATACGTATATTTTTTTCTTAAGTCATAACCATACACATAAAATACACCAAAATACACAAGCTTTTACCCTAAGCTAATATCATACACCCAAAGCTAGAGACACCAATACTTCACTATGTTAGGTGTTGGGTGGAGGGTCTTAATTATTCAGGTAGGTTGGCCGAGAATAGTATTACACCTGCAACTGTCTCGCTTCCTTCTCCACCTCCTCTACCTTCTCCTCCTCCTCTTTCTCTTCTTCTTCTTCCTCCTGCTTATCTTCTTTCTTTCCTCTACCTTTCCTGCTCCTCTTCCTCCGCCTCCTCTCTCCTCTTCTTCCTTCTCCTATTCTTCCTCTCTCTTATATTTTTCGTCCTCTTCCTATCTTCCTTCCCCTCTCCCTCCTCTTCTTCCCCTCCCTCCTCTCCCCTCCTCCTCCTCCTCCTCCTCCTCGTCTCTCATATGCCTGGATACTTAACAATAATCCTGAGATGTGTGTGTGTGTGTGTGTGTGTATATGTGTTTGGGAATGTGTTTATGTGTTTGGGAGGTGTTTGAGTGTTTGGGAGGTGTTTGTGTTTGTGTGGGTGTTTGTGTGTTTAGAGGATGTTTTTGTGTTTAGGAGGTGTTTGTGTGTTTAGAGGTGTTTGTGTGTGATTGGGAGGGTGTTTGTGCAGGTGTTTGTGTGTTTAGGAGGATGTTTTGTGTTTAGGAGGTGTTTGTGTGTTTGAGAGGTGTTGGTGTGTTTGGGAGGGTGTTTGTGTGTTTGGGAGGTGTTTGTGTGTTCAGGAGGGTGATTGTGCAGTGTTTGTGTGTTTTAGAGATGTTTTTGTGTTTAGGAGGTGTTTGTGTGTTTAAGAGGTGTTTGTGATTGGGAGGTGTTTGGGAGGTGTTTGTGTGTGTTCAGGAGGTGTTTGTGTGTTTGGGAGGGTGTTTGTGTGTTTGGGAGGGTGTTTGTGTGTTTGGGAGGTGGTTTGTGTGTTTGGGAGGTAGTTTGTGTGTTGGGAGGTGTTGTGTGTTTCAGGGAGGGTGTTTGTGTGTTTGGGAGGGTGTTTGTGTGTTCAGGGAGGTGTTTGTGTGTTTGAGAGGGTGTTTGTGTGTTTGGGAGGTGTTTGTGTGTGTTTGGGAGGGTGTTTGTGTGTTTGGGGAGGGTGTTTGTGTGTTTGGGAGGTGTTTGTGTGTTTAGAGGTGTTTGGGTGTTTGGGAGGTGTTGTGTGTTTGGGGAGGGTGTTGTGTGTTTGGGAGGTGTTTGTGTGTTTGGGAGGGTGTTTGTGTGTTTAGAGGGTGTTTGGGTGTTTGGGAGGTGTTTGTGTGTTTGGGAGGGTGTTTGTGTGTTTGGGAGGTGTTTGTGTGTTTGGGAGGTGTTTGTGTGTTTGGGAGGTGTTTGTGTGTTTGGGAGGTGTTTGGGTGTTTGGGAGGTGTTTGTGTGTATATCTTTAGAAGTTGTGTGTGTGTGTTCTCTCTCTCTCTCTCTCTCTCTCTCTCTCTCTCTCTCTCTCTTTCTCTCTCTCTCTCTCTTCTCTCTCTCTCTCTCTCTCTCTCTCTCTCTCTCTCTCTCTCTCTCTCTCTCTCTCTCTCTCTCTTCTCTCTCTCTCTTCTCTCTCTCTCTCTCTCTCTCCTCTCTCTCTCTCTCTCTCTCTCTCTCTCTCTCTCTCTCTTATTTGTTCTTGCTGATCATTAAATGTCAGGGATGATAGTATGTGGGTGAGGAGGGAGGGGGAAGAAGGGAGGAGGAGGTGGAGGTAAGAGGAGGGAGGGAAAGAAGAGAGGAAGTGGAGGTAAAGGAGGAGGGAAGAAGAGAGGGAAGTGGAGGTAAAAAGAAGAGGGAGTAGGGGAAGAAGAGAGGGAAGTGGAGGGAGAAGGAGGGAGGGGAAAGAAAGGAAGAGGGGAGAGTGGAGGGTAAAGAAAGGGAGGGAAGAAGAGGGTGGAGGTAAAAAGAAGAGGGTAGGGAAAGAAGAGGTGGAGGGGGTAAGAGGAGGAGGGAAAGAAGAGAGGGAAGTGGAGGGTAAAGAGGAGGGAGGGAAGAAGAGGAAGTGGAGGAGGAGGTAAGAGGAGGAGGAGAAAGAGAGGAAGTGGAGGGTAAAGAGGAGGGAGGGAAGAAAGGAGGAAGTGGAGGGGGTAAAGGAGGAGGGAAGAAGAGTGGAGGGTAAAAGAGGAGGAGGAAGAAGGGAGGAAGTGGAGGGAGTAAGAGGAGGAGGGAAGAAGGGAGAAGTGGAGGGTAAAGGAAGGAGGAAGAAGGGAGGGAGGTGGAGGGTAAAAGAGGGTAGGGAAGAAGAGAGGAAGTGGAGGGTAAGAGGAGGAGGGAAGAGAGGTGGAGGGTAAGGAGGGGGAGGGAAGAGGAGGAAGTGGAGGGTAAGAGGAGGGAGGGAAGAAGTGGAGGTAAAAGAGGAGGGAAGAGAAGGGAGGAAGTGGAGGGGGAGGAGAGGGAGGAGGAAGAGTGTCAGTAGGAATGGGGTAAGGAAGAGGGAGTGAGGGAGGGAGGGTAAGTGGTAGGGAGGTTAAAGAGGGAGTAAGGGAAGGAGAGTAAGGGAGGGATTTAAATAAGTCGTGACCTAGTTACACAACAGTTGACCTTTCTGTCTGTCTGTCTGTCTGTCTGTCTGTATGTTTGTCTGTCTGTCTGTCTGTCTGTATGTTTGTCTGTCTGTCTGTCTCTTTCTTTCTTTCTCCCTTCCTCTTTCTCTCATTCCTTCCTTCCTCTCGACCCCCCTTTTCTTTCTCTTACTCTCCTCTTCCTTTCTTCCCCCCTCTCTCTCTCTCTTTCTCTCTTTCTGATTCTTCCTCCTTTCTATCCCCTCCTCTTCTGTTGCTCCTTTCGCTCTTCCTCATTCTCCCTTCCTTCTCAACCTCGTTCCTTCCTTCCCTTTTCTCCTCCCTCCTTCTCTTTCTCTCTCTCTTCCTTTCTTCTCTGCCCTCCTCTTCACCTCCTCTCCCTCTTTTTTCTACTTCTTCCTCCGCCTTCCTTCTCCCCTCCTTCTCACCTTTCCTCCAACCCCTCATCTCTCCCTCTCCTCCAACCCCTCCAACTCTCCCTCTCCTCCAACCCCTCCAACTCTCCTCTCCTCCAACCCCTCCATCTCCTCTCCTCCAACCCTCCATCTCTCCCTCTCCTCTCCTCTCCTCCTGACGTATCAAGACACACTCCTCTCTCACTCTGACGATCAAGACACTCTCACTCTGACGTATCAAGATACCTCACTCTCACTCTCACTCCTGACGTATCAAGACACCTCCTCTCCTCTCCTGACGTATCAAGACACTCTCACTCCTGACGTATCAGACACACTCACTCTCCTCTGACGTATCAAGACACTCACTCCTGACGTATCAAGACACACTCCTCTGACGTATCAAGACACACTCCTCCTCTGACGTATCAAGACACTCTCCTCTCCTCCTGACGTATCAAGACACTCTCACTCTCACGTATCAAGACACACTCACTCTGACGTATCAAGACACACTCACTCTCACTCTGACGTATCAAGACACTCCCACTCTCACTCTGACGTATCAAGACACTCTCACTCTCACTCTGACGTATCAAGACACACTCACTCTCACTCTGACGTATCAAGACACTCTCACTCTGACGTATCAAGACACACTCACTCTCACTCTGACGTATCAAGACACTCTCACTCTGACGTATCAAGACACTCTCACTCTCACTCTGACGTATCAAGACACACTTACTCTCACGTATCAAGACACTCTCACTCTGACGTATCAAGACACTCTCACTCTCACTCTGACGTATCAAGACACTCTCACTCTGACGTTAGCTATCATCTAATCTCCTGATCCCGACGGTCAAGACAGGAGGCTATCTTTAAGCTCCCACAAAACACACTCACTTAAGATAACAGTCAATGTAGGTCTGTACACCTATGGATATCCAGGTGTTCATTAATTACTACTGCCATTGTTATATGAAGGAGTGCGGTGGACGAGTGGTTACAACACTTAACCTCCTGTACTGTGGATCAATGTGATGTTTTTTGGTCGTTTGTGTGTTTGTAATACTAATTAAAAAGAGTGAGTTTATTACCCAAATAGTGAGAAAATATAACAAATGCAGTAACAAAAGATCTATTAATACAGTATTTTATTTTAACATATATAAGAAACGAGCCCAATACACCACGAGTGCAATCACTTACACAGTTAATAGATTAAATCGCTTTTAATAAGACATAAAGGTATGAAAGACCTCACTTGTCCAATACCCCGTTAAATATTATGCCATTTTTGTAGACTTTGTTGACCTCATTGGCTCCTAGAATACAGGTTGGGTAACGTTACAACACCAACAACCTAACGAGCTCTTTCCTGTGTTATGATGAGCAAAGCTGTGACGTCATGTGGATAGGCGAGCAGTGATGTTTTCCGATGTAACACTTATGGTATGTATGTATGTATGTATGTATGTATGTATGTATGTATGTATGTATGTATGTATGTATGTATGTATGTATGTATGTATGTATGTATGTATGTATGTATGTATGTATGAAGTTTGGCGGGGGATATGCAGTTCCCTCTCTTCTTCCTTAACCCAAACAATGCAACAAACACAAACTCACTCGTACTTGCACAACAAACAAACACAAAGTCACAGACAACAAAAACACTCTTACAACACACACACACACACACACACACACTCCATCACTGACCTGAGCTAAATATAGTAGGTTGTAGTCAATTATTCAGAGAGCTGTCAAGGCCCCTGGGGAAAGTAGTGTGATGTTTAGTTAACTGTTTGCGTGTGTGTGAGTGTGTGTGTGTGAGTGTGAGTGCATGAGAGAGATAGACAGATAGAGACAGACAGACAGACAGACAGACAGACAGACAGACAGACAGACAGACAGACAATCACATCATCACCTATAATTCAATCGCAGACTCACTTCCTGAACATCTACACGGAAATCTAGTCTATGTTGGTGGAAGGGATGGAGAGAGAGAGAGGGGGAAGAGAAGGGTGAGAGGGATGGATGGTGGACCCGTCAATCATCAATTCTCCATCCTCATATTAATTTCATGTGTCTTCGGACTGTGGCGGAATCAATATCTATTCCAGGTACGAGGAGGAGGAGGAGGAGGAGGAAGAGGAGGAGGAGGAGGAGGAGGAGGAGGAAGAAGAGGAGGAATAAGAGGAGGATGAGTTGATGCTAAATGCCTCAGAATCTTGTGAATATCTCTTGCCATGACAGTTTCACCTTCAGTCAGGGATTAATTCTGTGTTGTTGTTGTCAGTCAGTCAGTCAGTCAGTCAGTCAGTCAGGCAGGCAGGCAGTCAATCAATCTCAACTCGAAATGAATGGAATCTGGTGAGAAACAATTTCGTAGTAGTTAACTTTAGTGTCGTCAATCTCAATTTCAACTAAACAATAACAACTTCAGAAATTATTGGTTTGACGCCATTGGTTGCAGCTGTACTGTGCCAAATTTCAGCTGTACTTCTCCTGTACCAAATTCCAGCTGTACCCCTCTGTATTAAGTTGCAGGGGACAGCAGTAACAAGGAACAGGCACTACCAAGCAATTAAATCCTTACCATGCGTGACTTCTTGCCATCAAAGACGTGGTAATGTGTGTTGTGATGGTGTTTCCAATTGTAATAGTTGGCAAGGAATATCGTGTGAGGTGTTACTATCTTCAGGTGTGTTGCTAGTTCAGGGGTGTTGCTAGTTCAGGTGTGTTGCTAGTTCAGGGTGTGTTGCTAGTTCAGGGTGTGTTGCTAGTTCAGGGTGTGTTGCTAGTTCAGGTGTGTTGCTAGTTCAGGGTGTGTTGCTAGTTCATGGTGTGTTGCTTTAGTTCTGTGGCGTGTTGCTAGTTCAGGGGGTATGTTACTAGTTCGGGTGTGTGTTACTAGTTCAGGTGTGTTACTAGTTCAGGTGTGTTACTAGTTCATGGTGTGTAGTTCAGGGTGTGTTGCTAGTTCAGGGTGTGTTACTAGTTCAGGGGTGTGTTGCTAGTTCGGGTGTGTTGCCTAGTTCAGGGGTGTGTTGCTGGATTCAGGGTGTGTTACTAGTTCTACTTGGTGTGTTTGCTGTTTTACGGGGTGTTACTAGTTCAGGTGTGTTGCTAGTTCAGGGTGTGTTGCTAGTTCAGGGTGTGTTGCTAGTTCAGGGTGTGTTGCTAGTTCAGGATGTGTTACTAGTTCAGGGTGTGTTACTAGTTCAGGGCTTTGTAATAATTTAGGGCTAGTTTAAATATTCCAATACACCTGCAAGGCTCCACGGACGGGTTAAGTAGGTTATGTTATGTTAGGTTAGGTTAGGATAGGTTAGGTTAGGTTAGGATAGGATAGGATAGGATAGGATAGGATAGGTTAGGTTAGGATAGGATAGGATAGGATAGGATAGGATAGGATAGGATAGGATAGGTTAGGTTAGGTTAGGTTAGGTTAGGTTAGGTTAGGTTTGGTTAAGATATGAAAGGTCAAGTCAAGTTAGGTTAGGTCAAGGTAGGGTTTGATTAGGTAGGTTAGGTTAGGTTGAGGTAGGATAGGTTAGATTAAGGTAGGGTTAATTAGGTAGTTTATATTAGGTTAAATTTGAGTGTTGAAACATAATAGACTACGAGTTAGTTAAAATTAGTTTAAATTAAGTAAAAAAAATTCGTTATTAACCTAAACACAACGAAATTACTAACACTGAAACAACAACACAAATACAGTTTCATGTGTAAGTTAAAGGTAGAGCGAGTCCCAGACCTCTTAACCTACATACACGGTATATATATTTAGAGCTTAATAATTGGAGTGTATTCTGGTAATTGTTTTAAGTACCTCACTGTGTTATTTATAAACGTGAGAGTAGTTAACGAGTGCTTATAGTACGTGTCTTAAAGTACTGTTGTGTTTTACTTACAAATATCTTCAGAGGCTGTGTTGTATGTACCTGTGTACCTGTATATCGGTGTACCTGTATATCTGTGTACCTGTATATCTGTGTACCTGTATATCTGTGTACCTGTATATCTGTGTACCTGTATATCCGTGTACCTGTATATCTGTGTACCTGTATATCTGCAAATTGCATATCCGTGTACCTGTATATATGTACTCAGAGACTAGTGTACCCAGTATATAAAATTCGTATATCTGTGTACTTGTATATCTAAAATTCTGTATATCCAAAATTGGTATATCCGTGTACCTGTATATCTGTGTACCTGTATATATGTGTACCTAGAGATCTGTGTACTGTATATCTGTGTACCTGTATATCCAGTAATTTGCAGATTGTACCTGTATATCCGTGTACCTGTATATCCGTGTACCTGTATATCCGTACCTTTATATCCGTGTACCTGTATATCCGTGCACCTTACATCCGCGTACCTGTATATCCGTGTACCTGTATATCTAAATTCTGTATATCCGTGCACGTATATCTGTGTACCTGTATATTCAGGGTACCGGTATTTGTAATCAGTATATCTGTGTACCATATCTGTGTACCTGTATATCCGTAAAATTCTGTATATTCAGTACCTGTATATCTGTGTACCTGTATATCCGTGTACCTGTATATCTGTGTACCTGTATATCCAAAATTGTATCCGTAATTGTATATCTGTGTACCTGTATATCCGTGTACCTGTATATCCGTGTACCTGTATATTCAGGTAATTTGCATATCCGTGTACCTGTATATCCGCAGACTGCAAATTTGTATATCCGTGCACCTGTATATCCGTGTACCTGTATATCCGTGTACCTGTATATCCGCAAATTCAAATTGTATATCCGTAAAATCTGGTTATTCAAATTCTGCATATCTGCTTTACCTACATCTGTGTACCTGTATAAAATTGTATATTCAGGTACCTAGTTATCCGTGTACCTGTATATCCGTGTACCTGTATATCCGTGTACCTGTATTCAAATCAGGATCCAGAGCATCCGTGTACCTGTATATCCGTGTTGTACCTGTGTGTACCTGTATATCTGTGTACCTGTATATCTGTGTACCTGTATATCGATGTACCTGTATATCTGTGTACCTGTATATCTGTGTACCTGTATATCTGTGTACCTGTATATCTGTGTACCTGTATATCTGTGTACCTGTATATCCGTGTACCTGTATATCCGTGTACCTGTATATCTGTGTACCTGTATAACGGTATACCTGTATACCTATGTACCCATATACTGTAGATGTACACTTATATACCTGTACACCTGTGTGCGTGTTGAGCCAGGTCATACACCCCAAGGCCCGGCGGTGCAGCTGGTGAGGCAGCCATCCTCACGCCTGTCTCCTCTCCTTTAAGGCCAGACGCTGCCTCGACACGCACGCTGTAAAACCACATCTTTCTTCTAAAACTTTCTTTATTTTCCAAAAGAATTCCTGTATCAACATCTATGACAATCTTTTCCCTCCCCGAGGAACGTGTTGTTGTGGAGATTATTAAATGTCGGGGTACGAATGTCTGAATTTTTATTGGTTGTCGCAAAATCTGAATAGAATTTAACGTTAAGTCTCAAACACAACTGGGTGGAAAGTCCTTCGTCTATGGCGTCATCAACCCAGCCAGCCAGCCAATGACGGAGAGGGGAAACCGTCGATGACGTCATGGTTTCCACGCCCAATGCTCTCACCTTGGAGTGTTTGACGTCACAGCATCCCGGCCAATCATCCTCTACGAACCACCACGCCACCATTACCCTCGCTCCAATCATACTGCGGGAAACTCGCTCCGTACTTCCAGGGGCGTCACAGGTCGATACTGACGTCAATGGCGTGGCCCCGAGCCTGATTCCGGAGGGAACCTGTTTGTAATGACTCTTAAAGGGGAACTGCGGCTTCTCCATGGATCACCCGAGCATCGTTTAGCCAGTCACTATTAAACCTGAGACTATTGAACACGTGCAAACAACCGTATTACTGTAGGTACACTCTATAGGTATAATTTTTCCCAAGACTGTGATTGGTTTAATGATAAACTGTAGTGTTGATGACGTCATAAGACAACAGGAACTGAAACGTAAGAGTCTTCCACCGTAGAGTTTAACACGTGATATATGACTCTCTCTCTCTCTCTCTCTCTCTCTCTCTATATATATATATATATATATATATATATATATATATATATATATATATATATATATATATATATATATATCCGACTTATATAGAGGAAAAGAACGAAGAGAAGAGAGAGAAGGGGAGGGAGAGAGAGAGAGGGACAGACATATAGAAAAGAAAGAGAGAGAGAGAGAGAGAGAGCGCAGTGTCGGGGAGGAGGACTAGGGAGCCGCGTGACCCCTGACCTTTAGGTGGGTGGACCAGAACGCCTCTCCTCTCCTCCTTACAAGGTCGACATCCTCCTCCTCCTTCACCCTCCCTGGACCATGTTATTGAGAGGTCAAAGGTCAGGGAATTTTGACCTCTCTCTCTCTCTCTCTCTCTCTCTCGTCAAAAGAATGAAGACAGAGATAGGAAGAGTCAGAAAAGGAATGATATATATATATATATATATATATATATATATATAGAGAGAGAGAGAGAGAGAGAGAGAGAGAGAGAGAGAGAGAGAGAGAGAGAGAGAGAGAGAGAGAGAGAGAGCTGAGAGATTCTTGAGACAGCAGTAGTTCCTCAGCCCCCCCACCCAACCCGCTAGAATATTCTTCCAATGTTCTCTCTCTCTCTATCTTTATTGTTTTCTATCTCCTCTTCTTCCGTTCTTCTTTTATTTGTCTCTCCCACTCACTCACTTCTTTCTCTCTTTATCTTTTAGTCTGTCTCTTTATTTTTTTTTTCTCTCTCTCTCTCTCTCTCTCTCTTTCACACACTTGGTTTATCATCTTCTTTTTCACTCTCTCCATCTGTTTCTCTGTCTCTTTTTTCTCTCGTTCTTTATTCCTATTCTACTAATTTTCTCTCTATGCCTCTGTCTCTGTCTTTCTATGTCTGCTTGCGTCTCTTTCTCTCTTATTGCCTTCTCTTATCCCTGAGGCAGCAAACGATGAGAAAATAGAGAAGAAGAATAAGAGAGGAGAGAGAGAGAGAGAGAGAGAGAGAGAGAGAGAGAGAGAGAGAGAGAGAGAGAGAGAGAGAGACCACTTCCTTTGACAATCTGTAATAGTTTTTCCTCGCACCTTGATGGCCAACCTTATGTAATTATCTTACCTGTGATAGTGTGCCGAAAAGTGCGTGTGTGGGGCCAATACATACATACATACATACATACATACATACATACATACATACATACATACATACATACATAGTTGTGTAATATTGAACGCGTCTGTGTGACTTAACTTTGACCTTTGACCTGGGCGCCGCAGTGGGATCGTCTGTATCCTTGTACTAATAGTGGTAGTAGTGGTAGAGGGGTGGTAGTAGTGGTAGAGGGGTGGTAGTAGTTGTTGTTGCTGTGGTTGTAGTAACATTAGAGGAGTGATAGTAGTGGTAGCCGCTGCAGTGTGCATGTGTGTGTGATAGTAGGAGTAATAGTAGTAGTAGTAATAGTAGTAGTAGTAGTAATAGTAAAGAAAATGTAATAGTAGTAGTAGTAGTAGTAGTCAAAATACTCTCCATAAAAATATTTTCCCCACAAGAATGAATTAGTAAAATAAACCTGATTGAATCAATTACATAATAATCATTACATTACACAAAGTCTGTATCAGCCGGGAATTAACCGTTAGCTATAAGGATTGGTAACTGACTCCAGCTTTCAGATGAATTAACTTAACTCTGTGTTCGACTGACCTGACCGACTGGCCTGACCGACTAGTAAATTTTTTTTCACTTTCTACAAATAAAACACATAATATTTATTTTATTTCAGAATTCATTTTAGAGAAGATATTAATAAAACAAAAAGAGGTAGAGATAAAAATACGTTTTGAGGGCGAGAGGTGAGTGTGACCTTCGTGACCACACCTAGTCCCACCTGTAATTATTACATCAAGGCACCGGAACAGGTAAACGACCCTCGACGCTCACCTGACACACACATACACACACGCACATACACGCGTGCGCGCTCGCGCACACACCTATATATAGTCCAGTGATAAGTAGGCCAAGGTCTTGTAGCATTGCAATGTGTGAATCTCCGTTTCTTTGTCTCTATCTGTCTTTATAAGTATATCTGTCACTCTGTCTGTCTGTCTGTCTGTCTGTCTGTCTGTCTGTCTGTCACTCTGTCTGTCTGTCTGTCTGTCTATGTGTCTGTCTATCTTTCTGTCTGTCTATTTATCTGTCTATCTGTCTTACCATCATGCCCTAACCATATACCTATTCATCACTGTCTCACTGTAACATTAGTGTGACTGTACCTGTATTTGTATCTCACTGTAATATTGTTGACAGGCACGACGGAGGTAAACACGACTGTTACATAATATTACAGGACTGAGAAAAGAGGAAGTGGGGGAGGAGGGAGAGAGATGTTACTTCTAGGACTCAGGTTACAAAAGTCTCTAAGAAAATAAACACACACACACACACACACACACACACACACACACACACACACACACACACACACATTGCAAAAAATATATGTTCTAATGTAATATAACAGTTACTGCAATACATAGTAAATTTATTACAAGTACATACAACAACAACAACAACAACAACAACACCACCACCACCACCACCACCACCACTTTTTTTTTGTTAGTTTTTTCTTTTTTAATAAACGTGGCCTACTACTACTACTACTACTACTACTACTACTACTACTACTACTACTACTACTACTACTACTACCACCTTAAAAACGTGGCCTCCATCCTCCCCTAATAGCCACACCTTCGCCGCCATTTTATTACCTTAATATTAAATATCCTAACATAATAAGTAGCTATCCTAGCTGTGTTGAGTTAGTTGAGCTGCAGATCTATGCAGCATTCAGTGACTGTTGCCTCATAGTCAATATCTGCAACTGTTGTCGGCTTTAGGGCCGATGCTCTCGTTCCCCTGAGGCAGAGCAAAGCCGACCCAAGGAGAGAGAAGGACAGTCGGCATCTCATCCAGGCTGTACCATAACTTCTGGGCTGCTGCTTCTGTTCGGATAGCACCTCCGCGAGTCTGGTGTAGAAGCTTCTTGCATGTGGTCCCATCCCACCAGAGGTTGTGAACACCAGAGGAGTGAAGCTGCCTTGATCAACGTTCTGAATTCTCTCCCCGTATGCCCTTATTTTGTCGTTCTCGTTCCTCCTGTGTGCAGCATTGAGAGCTAAGTTACGGTGACATGCGGCCATAGGATCAAAAAATCCTGATGTCGAAGAAGGCTCGCTGTCCCCGCGTCCAGAATCCTTGAGCACTGACTTCAACACGGGCTTCGTTGGATGTGATTGAAGTCCTATGTTGGAAATTCTCACCATCCAATGGAAGGAGGGTCGGTTCTACATTGACATCACGACAGATTTCCTTCAACATATTTGCTGTGAGATCCCTTACTTCGTCATGCCTCATGCATTTGAAGCCCCCCTTTCTTGCACACCATGGCGTGATCGACGTCATAGGAAGAGCCACACACGCATTGGGAGGGCAAACCTTCTACTGGCCTACCGTACCTTAGAGCATTGGCATCTTTAAATTCTTGTTTATTGAGACTGAAACCATTTGCCCTTATCGGTAACGTAGTTAACCAGGTCGAGGCGCCCACCTCCTGCGCTTTAGCTACTTTTTTGTTGCAAAATCTCTGGTACTTGCAGCATCAGTTGCTACAACTTATCACTTTGGCCGTGCTGTCGTTCTGTCGTAATGGACCTTCGAATCTTGTTTACTTCACTGGTATCCACCTCGCCTGTTGCGTTCTGAGCTATTATGTGGTCTGTGAGGGCTGCCGTGAGTTTAACTGACTTTTGATGTTCGGTGGCATCAATTCCCTCTGGATTGGTCAGACCCATTCCTCCCAGTCTCGGTGGTAGTGCAAGGAGTGATCTTTCTACTGGGGTTAAGCGAAGGTGTTTCACTAATTTGGGAATGAAATTGACGCTGATAGCCTCTTCCACAGGGTGAAGGAGGGGTCCGATATCAGGGATAGTACGCATCAGGTAGTTCCAGCGATGCTTGACTCCATGGGTGAATGCCGCAAAAGCCGCATGTGGCTCTGTGTTAGCAATCTCAGACAGAGCTTGGATTTCCCTAACCCACTCATTCACCTTTCCCGTTACGTACTCGGTTTTGAAGTCCGTCGTGCCAGTTAATGCACCTAGGTGTCTTTGACCATCCTTTGTTATTTTGACCTCACTTCCACCGAACACCTCCATTGCCCGTTCATAATGTTCTGGCTTCACAATGAGGAAGGACTTGCTGACGTTTGGATAGTACACTATTTGTGGACCTTGTGATGTTACCAGGTCCCACCACTTTTTGATGTCCTCCACTTTTCCTGCTCCTGTAAGGTCGTCAACATAGGTCACTTGCTTGAGCCTCGGTTGTTTTAAATTTTATTGTGTGTTAGAGCACGGATAGGCCTATTGCATACACTGCGTACTACTGCTATTGCTACTACATCATATTGTATTTTAGGTCCTAAATTTATTCAAGATTAATTCAAGATTTATTCCAAAAACAATATATACAACAACAGCATTGAAAGCAGGTTAATTTTTCTTCACTTAATATCTATTCAATCACTAAGAGTTTATTCCACTAATACTTCATTTTATTTCCCTAATACTATGATTTATTTCCCTACTCCTAAGATTTGTTTTACAAAGATTTATTCCAACAAGAACAAACGTTGACTTTTTTATGATTCCGAGTCAATATTTTTTTCTTCAAATTTATTCTGTTCTACATACGAGTGAGTGTCATCCTTCTTGTTTCTGTTTGTTCTTTTGTTCTTCAGTTTGTTCCGCTTTGTTTTTCTCTTGTTCATTTAGTTATTCATTCTTTCCTCCCTTGTTTTACTTTTGCCATTTGTTATTATTATTTTCTTCGTTTTTTCTTATTTTATTATTATTATTATTATTATCATCGATATTTTCTTATTTCCTCGCATTCATGTAAACTATTTCTTAATAATACAATAAAATACAACAAAATACATCGCAGCAAAGAACATTATACAACGATACAGTAAGGTGAAATAGACCAACATACAACACAACACGATACAGCAAAACATAAAATAAAGCAATAGTGTCAGAGCAACATAGCTTTATACACTAGAATACAATACAGAATATACAACAGAATACAATACGCTACGATGTACAATACACAAAAAGACAAATAAGTCAATTGCTGTAAAATTCAATACAACACAATAAAGCAGAGAAATACAGCATAACGAGATAAAATACACCAAAATACAACACAACGCGGTAAAATACAATACAACACTATACAGCAAAATACAGCAAAATGCAATAAAATACAGCACAATACAGTATTTAGCCGAACTCATAAAGATCTCTGATACAATATCATGGCTGGTGTGTGTGTGTGTGTGTGTGTGTGTGTGTGTGTGTGTGTGTGTGTGTGTGTGTGTGTGTGTGTGTGTGTGTGTGTGTGTGTGTGTGTGTGTGTGTCGTTAGGATTAAAATTTACATCTCGTATACACGATCAAGTTCTGTTAGTACACACACACACACACACACACACACACACACACACACACGGACATACGTATACACACACATACTGCTATGTGGTATTGGCTTAACTTTGGGGGGTAATGAGGTCTCTGTCTGTCTGTCTGTCTGTCTCCATATATCTCTTCTACGTATGTATGTATGTATGTATGTATGTATGTGTGTACGTATGTATGCATGTACAGTATGTATGTATGTATGTATGTATGTATGTATGTATGTATGTATGTTTACTGTTTCCTTCTCAATCACTCATTTTCTTCACTATCCAAACTATTCCTTCTTTCTCTTCATTCTTCCTTTCCTTTTACTCTACCTCCCTCCCTCTCTCCCCTCCTTCACCAGCACCACCACCAGTAGCGTGTATCATCACCACCACTCACCTCCAATCTTCATTAACTCCCTCCCTCCCCACACACAGGTCAGGCCTGGCTAATGCGCCCCCTTAAAGCATAAACAACATGTGACGTCATCAAGCCCACGTGACGTCACTACCTTCATCCGTGACGTCACCGCCGCTGCTGCTCCCGCTCTACGTCTACGTCATTGTTTCCGTGACGTCACACGTGGATGTATTGACCCAGGGAGGGGAAGAAATGTTGTTGGGGGGAATGGAGAGAGAGATGGGGTGGTTAAAGGGATGAGGTAGAGTATCTTAAGTAAAGGGGGAAGTATTGTTTATAAACTGGGAGTGGCTATATATATATATATATATATATATATATATATATATATATATATATATATATATATATATATATATATATATATATATATATATATATATATATTTCATGTAGATCCACAATGAAGACGTAGATAAGATAAATCTTGATAAAATCACACAGGGAAAAGGTAAACAATAGAGCACCTTAGCTTTCGTCTTTATTCAAGACATAATTCGTCTCCTGCTAATTATATTTCCTCTATATAAATCTATTTCTTTATCTATCTGTATGTTCGTCGAATTTCTGTTCACGTTATTCTTCCCTGTCCTCTGTCTGTATCTTTCTTTGTTTTTCTTTCCCTCTTCATATTGACTTTCTATATAATATGTCTTTCCCCGTTTCTTTAACTTTTCCTGTTTCAATATCCTATTTATTTATTGTTTTATCTTTCTCTATTTCTCCCTCTCTTTATGTCAGTATCTCTCTCTCTCTCTCTCTCTCTCTCTCTCTCTCCCTAGCCCCCAAGGTATAGTGTCACCTGCCCGTACACTATAAGCAGTAGACCGCCAGAGTTTGGTTCATATCACCTTGACAATATTTTGGTCGCCATGTAAGTTTGTTGCAGTTACCTGGCGAATAACACACGTGACGAATCACCTAACGGGCGCCCACCAGAGGCTTGTGACTGACGGGAACACTTGCTGACACGCTAAGGTTATGTGTCAGTAACTTTAAGTCAGTTCTTATACGATATATATCAGGTATACTGTACATATGTAATCTTCTGTACTTACTATATACACATTTACGACGAATTATCTGATATAAGCAATTATGTAAATATCAGTACATAAATACCTAAACAATACCTCACTATTCGGGAATCAAACTCTGGACCTCTGCGTTTGAACAGGGATCGTTACCACCGCGCCACAGAGACACATAAGCTTTCCAAGGCTTTGTTATATTCCACACAAAGCCTGTTCATCGTGGACGTCCGCGTGATATATGGACTGATGAGATACATACATACATACATACATACATACATACATACATACATACATACATACACGATAAAGAAATATGTACACATTTCTACACTCAGGAAAAACACGCACCTGCATATACTGTATACTGTATATACCTTAAAACACAAACACAAAATAACAAACTAAATTATATAGCAATAAAAAAAAACACCACAAAATTTCAATAAAACAAATTGAGTTTCTTTTCAAAAGTTCACATCGCATAAAAAAATAAACATTATCTTTCAGTTTTAGAGGAATATTTTTGTTTACTTCTTAAAACACCAATAATAAAGGCGAAAATTATTACCATTATTAAACATGGAGTGAATTATATTTTTTTACTATTAAAGTCATCAATAAAGTAGAAATATTTAAGTACAAGTGTAAAGTACTCTGGCTCCTCTTAGTAGTGAGTGAGAATCAATGATTTAGTAATTTATACGTGTGAGCACGATTTATGTGGGTCATTTGGATATAAATGACGTGTGCGTGGGTGTGTGTGTGTGTGTGGAAAGGGATGTGTGTGTGGGTGGGTGCGTGGATGAGTGGGTGGGTGTGCGTGTCGTGTGAGTGTATACGTGTGTGTGTGTATATGTTTCTGTGTGTGTGTATGTGTGTGTGCGTGACCCAGGGTGTGTGTCGTGAGGCGCCAGCATGCATCACAACTCTAAATCAGGGTTAAGGGGTAGTGCTCCTGGGTCGATGTAGTTCAGGGTTTAGTGGACACACACACACACACACACACAGAGGTTATACAGTAACATACATAAAGGTGTCACGTGACTCCCAGTGCTGAGGAAAAATATTAAAATTCTTTGCCGTCTTTTGAAATAATTTAGACAGATATTAGGGAGTTGGGGAGGGCGCTGGTGACCTCCCCCTCTATCTACAGTATATAGGGGGAGGGAGGGAGTGAGGGAGGGAAGTGACGGTGACCTACCTTTTCTCCCTCCTTCCCTCCGCCAGCCTCCACCCTCTCATCCACCCTCCACCCCTCTCCCCTAATTACCACCACTGCCACAACAGTCCAAAATATTAGTCTGTAATTTACTATAATAAACAATAAGCCAAGAAACTTATAACTATTTTCTGTTACACTTACCGCAGTGGCTGGTTGAGTTATGACGTCACAGCCTACGTCATCACAGCTGCATATGGTATTATCGACACAATATTTTTACATTATATAAAATAGGGAGGTTAAGAGTATAAATTTAAGAGGGTCATTTTGATAATTACTATGTTGAGTTTGCTGTTAATGAATGGTAATTAATAACTGGAGATTTTGTCGGACGCTCGTGTAAATATAGGTACGAATGCAGCCTTGGGATTTGTCTATTAATATTTCAAAGTCATTATTTATCAATATCAAATCAACTATGTTAGTATAATCAATAATAAAGTATTTATTTCATAATAATGATTGATTTGTTAAGAATAGATGAGAAAATGCCGTAATGATCGATCGAAGTCTCAGGGAATTAAACCGAATTCCAAGTCATTCCTCCGAGCACAGGCATTATGGCGCCCATAACGCTTCAAAACAACCTGCGGTTCACTCCTACAATACACCTGAACCCGTTCAGTGACAGACGTTCTGCTTCACCAACTTTGGACACGGGGACACCGTCAGCTCCTGTCAGTGTGTATCTATATATAGTGCCGTCAGCATTAGTGTCAGTCGGGTTTTCTATTTAGTTGACACCTAATTGTCTCCAGTAGAATTTGAGTGGTGGAATGGAGCTGTGCTCATGTAGGTATTTGTTTGTGGTGAAGGATGATGATCAGTGTGTGTGTTGTGTATGAACCGTAATGATTTATTCTATATGATCTGTAGTTTCTTGGTGTTGGCTGGTGCTGCTAACTGGAGTGTGTTGGGTGCATCTGTCAGTAGTGGGGGTTCTGAATCTGTGCTTGTGTGAGCGTCTTGTTTACGTTGGCTGTCTTTGTCTTGATGTGGTAGTTCATGGTGAGTGTGTTGTCGAATATAACTCTCAACACTGTTCGTCTGGCAGGAAAGGGTGTCGGGTTGTCCATCTATGGCTTTAGGTACTGTAGTGTACAGGTGGCGAGGTTGCCGTGTTATTTTGTACCGAAGTTGGTGATTTGTGATATGTTAGAGTTTGTATTCGCTTTTCGAGTTCCCTGTGTGCTTTGTCTGTGAGATGGTCTAGTCCTAGTTTGTGTCTGACTCATTGTGTTAGCCGCCTGAAGCAACTATCAACAAGGCCGCCATGACAGTTAAGAAGTCTTTTCTTCATCTCTGGTCAGCTACTACGAGAGATATACTATACAGGTCAGTTTACTTATACGTTATACAACATGGTGGATGACAGTATGGATTTGTGACTACGAGTCGGGTTTTTTTTTTTTAGTTGACGGTACAAGCCCCTTGCAGCTCATTAGCTCATACATTATTTTTATTGATACATCTCAATTAAATCCAAATAAAACTATTAAGGATACCCAAGTATGGTTCGCTTTTATGCTGTTTTTATTGTATGTAAATATATTCCTGATTAAAAACATTAACTTTTCAAGTTATGAAAGGGGAAAAAAAAGAATATTTATTGATAGTTTTATGATAATGTTCAAACCACAAATGTGTCAGGTTAATAATGTTATTAATTTTAATGATGTCATAGACACATCTTTTTAAACTACAAATATGATAGTTCTACAATGATTTTATCACACTGTAAATTTTCAGCCATGCCGTGGTAGAACCCTTCACAACTGTACTATTGCTCTCCGCAAAAAATTAATGTTTCGTTGAAGAGTCTCAAGCACCACACACTCATTCATCCAGCGTAATTATAGTAGCAAAAGTTGTACATTGCTAAGAAGGAGCGTTCTTACACACGAAATAGGCGAGATTTATTTTTGCCATGTTATTACGGGATTTGCTTACCCAAGTTAACGATTTTTCATTATTGTGTTTATATTGCCAGTAATGTTTTTGTTTTTTATGACACAATTTTCCACATTGTACATAATATACTCTCCATAAGGCATTTCAGACAAGGGCTTGAGTAGCTGTTCAACCGCAGGTGTCAGTTTCCCCAGTTTAGTGTTTACACACATGCATGTAACATGGTTAGGTATATGTACAGGGTTTTTCTGCGAGATTAGTTTATTCCTCGCAGAGCTTGGAGGGTGCGACCGAGCGATGTATTAGCCCCTGCCTTATAAGCAGAAGTATTTATATAAATGGGTTAATTACATTAGACTTATATACTCTATCATCCCCTGTAACTTTCCACTAGCTATGGGGTAGCATGTTCAGAGCACGTGATAAGGTGTGCCCACGGGAAGTCACGTCACTTAGTGCTGAGTTAAGCATTAAGTAACCGGCTCTCTGGCCACCTATTGCGGGCAGTAGTTTGACAACCCTGACTAGAGGAAGACGTTATTGAGAGCCATCGTGGATGGTTCCGTCTTCCCTCGAGGGAGGACGTCGGATATATTACCGTTCTTCCCTGGACGGGCCCTCCTCACCTAACTCAGCTATCTCATCAACAGGACGTACTTAGCAGAGCTATTTGACATAATCTCCGTCCTCATTTAGCATTCTTAGCTACAATGGGTAAATTACGGTGATAATCCTTTTTGAAAGTGTACATAGAAACCTTTTATAATAACTACAAGCAAAGGAACATATTAGATTTCACTACAGAAGATCCAATAAACTTTGATCCATATTTTAGTATGTCTAAAATATAAGGTAACGTGCTTCACAAGTGATTGTTACAAGTGGTGACAACCCAGGAAGGTTGTTACATATACGACAGTTTCACAAGTAACTTATATTCACGGTGACAGTCATTTCAACAGATACACAGTTGGTAAAGGTAGAGCTATTATGTTCTCCTCATTACTGGGGCATGCTGTTACATCTATTACTAAGCGAAGCAAATCGTTATACCGTCGATTATATTTTTTTTTATTTTTTTTTATTTTTTTTTAAGATTTGTAGGAATTTTACCTACGTGGACCTTAAGCTATAATGCTGGTCTGCCAAAGTCACAACAAATTCAAGCTTTCGGAGAACACATTCGCCACTTCTCTTTTCACTAATTGTTATGTATATCAAAACAAATGACACCAAACATATAAAGCAACGGATAATAATGACCATTTTATAAAGTGTAGAATCAAGTGTAAACACCACATATTGACGTAAAGGTGAACGTTACGGGGAGGTAGTGCGCTTGGCGGAAGAGCCGCTCAGCTGAGCGGCAATTGAAATATAAAGTACTGTATTTTTATTCAGGCTGTTCACTGTATACTGTATGTATCAAAGGGTGGGGAGAATTTTTTTTGTCAGAAGTCTCAAAGAGAATATGTATAATTATGCTAGTGCATAAACAGATGAAAGCGTGTTAACACGATATTTTTTAGGTCATTCTCTCGATTTCGTTAACAGTTATAAATGGATCTATTTGCGATATATCAATGTTAATCGAACATTATTTATGAGCCAATGAGCTGCAAGGAAACTGGGGGAGGGGGCTGGGCTTAGTCTGTTACCGTCAGCGAAAAAAAACTTTTTATAGGGAAACTTACCCTGTAGGTATAATAGACGTTTATATATATATATATATATATATATATATATATATATATATATATATATATATATATATATATATATATATATATATATATATATATATATATATATATATATATATATATAATTTTTTTTTTTTATTTTTTTTTTAATGGGGATTACCCCACCAGGGGACAGGACACTGACCCACATCGGGGCCTGGGGGGCAAAAATATAATAATAATAATAATAATAATAATAATAATAATAATAATAATAATAATAATAATAATAATAATAATAGTAATTCATAATAGATAATACAAATTTGAAAATAAAATAATAAAATAATAATGATAATAATACTAACAAGACTGTAATATTAATAATAATATTTATGAACCATAAAGAAATAAACATAAATAAAAAAATTCTATAGTGAGAAACAATACATGTACTGTATGTTTTGTTGTCAAAGTAAAAGAAACAATTGAGACCCTGCAAGTGTGTGTAAATGAGGCAGAAAGTCAGATCAGCAACCTGGGACTTGGTCACAATTTTTGTGATGCCATATGGCAGCAGGGTCTACCATTAGACAACACATTATGCTTCCAATATCTTCCCAGGCGGTAGTACCTCCCTGTTTGATAGCTGCCTAATACCTACCTACTCGAATGAGGTTGAATATACTTAGTGAGGTTGGATATACGTTAGTGAGGTTGAGTATACTTAAGTGAAGTTGAGTATACTTAAATGAGGTGGAGTATACTTAAATGAGGTTAGGTATACGTAAGTTGGTTTGGTATACTTAAGAGAGGTTGAGTATACTTAAATGAGGTGGAGTATACTTAAATGAGGTGGAGTATACTTAAATGAGGTGGAGTATACTTAAGTGAGGTTGAGTATACATAATGAGGATGGGTATACTGTAGGTTAAATATACTTAAGCTACATATCCTCGAGTAAGATAAAATATACTACATCTCACACACTAATCAACACACCACAGTAAGCACCTATATCCCGGTACACAAGGAGGCAGGACGACCAACACTGTACAGTACTCGACTTCCTTCACTTCCCAAACTACAAAGTCATTCACTCATTCAATATACATGTATAATTTATGGGAACTGTTGAATTAGGAGTACATACACGGTAAACACTTAAGTTAATATTGAAGTTGTGAATTATTTCCCTAAGTGGTAGCTCTGGCCGGGGTAAAAATACCGTAAGATGACGAAAGGTTTAGAAATGCCGACAATAGCCTGAAAATTGACGGGGAAATTATATTTTTATGTCGAAGTTTGTGTTGGAGGAAGACTCACTTAGTATGTCCTTCAGGGCCGTGTGTGTGTGAGGAAGAGAGATACTGGGAGAAAGTTGTAGTTTATAATATCTGCATCCTGTAAAAACACACACACACACACACACACACACACACACACACACACACACACGATGACTTCAACCCCTTGTTGTACTCAAGTGAATAGGTTATCGTACTCCATGAGTTGAAACATCATATTCAAGGGTTAAGTCATCGTACTCTAAGGATTGTCATCGTATTGAAGGGTTTAAGGTATCGCACTCAAGGGTTCAAATCACAGTGTTTAAGGGATTAAGTCAATGTACTCAAGGGGTTAAATAATCGTACTCAAGGGGTTAAGTAATCGTACTCAAATAAGTCATCGTACTCGGGGTTAAATTTATCGCATTCAGGGGGTTAAGTCATCGTACTCAAGGGGGTAAGTCATTGTTCCTTACTTAAGTCATCACACTTAAGGAGGCATGTCATCGTACTCAAGGGGTTAAATAATCATTCTCAAGGGATTAAATCATCGTACTCAGGAGGTTAATGTGAGAAATTCTTATTGGTAGAGAAGACAGGCGTAGTGTCTTTTTATCAAAGACTGAAAGGATATTATGAAGATTAGTCCAGCATATTTTACTTAAGGTGAATTACTCAAATGCTAAATTAACATAACCTAACCTAACCTTATCTGACTCAACCTAACCTAACGATACCAAACCTAACCTAACCTAATCCCATAAATAATATTAGGGTATATATTTTCTAATCACCAGACTCAAATAAGCTGGGGTGCTAATCTTCAGGTGATTCGAGTGAAGTTATATTAAAGGCAGATAACGTGAGATGGTGGAAGATGCATGAACAAGTACAAATATACGACGCTTTTTGACTGAGTTTAAAGGAGTGTTAGTTTATTCTTGGGTGTAAATATGAGTGTGTGTGTGTGTGTGTGAGAGAGGAGAGAAAGAGAGGGGGAACTGTGAGTGTGTATGTGAGAGGGGAGAGAGAGTGGGGAGTAGGGAGAGGGAGAGGGGGTGAGCAAGAGAGAGAGAGAGAGAGAGAGAGAGCGAGAGAGAGAGAGAGAGAGAGAAGCCAAATCTGTTGAAAATATATCATCACCTGTATTAACCTGCCCCATAGTTACCCCATCCTTTATATTTCTATCATAAAGATGTATTATAAAAGTCAAGTGTCGCTCTGGGTTTATATATAACACTGAAGGTCACGGCCATTGGAGACAAACTCGTCCCAACACACTTAACTTGGTAAATGTTTGATGGTTGAGTTGTTTCATCTACAAGTTCTTAAAATAACGCATCAGGTGCACGGGACCACAACCTTTAATATGTATCAACGTATGTGGTGCAATGGTCAGCATGCTCGCCTCACAAGCGAACGGACTCGGGTTCGATTCCCGGTCAGGGTGAAACTATGGGCAAGTTTCTTTACGCCATTTGCCTCTGTCTAGCCAGCAGTAATTGAGAACCTCGATGCTAATCGATTTGCGGATTGTATTCCGGGGTAATGGTTAGCCATTGCAGTTGGCGAGTTTTCCAGTCTTCTCGGACTATTCCTTGACACTGGGTCATGCAGCTCGTTAACTTAGGGTGTGGTTGTTGTGTTGGCGACGGCTTCTATACCTTAAACAAATTCACGCCTAGGTGGCCCTTGGGCCGGCCATCCTCGATTTCGAGGGGCTTCCATTATTATGTATGTATGTGTCAGTCAGTCTGTCAGTTAGTCACTTCAAAAATACACCATTAATTATTTGTTATAATCGCACTCACTGTGGTATTAAATCTCCTTAATAGTGGACTAGTGACCTGGAGAGTATATCAGGTCAATTGTCTAAGGTCATGTCATATATTACGTGGGGGACAGGTCAAATTGTAGGTGTGGTCATGTTTACAGGTGGTTAGCATTTTTCTTTCTGCCTGTCTCGTTCTTTCTTTCTTCAGTGATAGGTATGTTCTTCTTTGCATCTGTCTGTGTCTCTGTCTGTCTGTCTCTGTCTGTCTGTTTGTGTATCTTTTTCTGTCTCTCTGTCTGTGTGTTTATCTGTATCTTTGTTTCTGTCTGTCTGTTTGTTGTCATGGTAACCCGGCAACCAGAGCGAGTTATTCGAGTTTCTCCCAGCTGTCTAGTGAAGAGAGGAGGAGGAGGAGAAAGAAGAAGAGGAGATGGTGGTAGAGAAGAAGGAGGAGGTGATAGAGAAGGAAGAGGAGGTGATAGAGAAGGAAGAGAAAGTGATTGGAGAAGGAAGAGGAGGTGATAGAGAAGGAAGAGAAAGTGATTGGAGAAGGAAGAGGAGGTGATGAAGAAGGAAGAGGAGGTGATGGAGAAGGAAGATGAGTTGGTGGAGAAGAAAGAAGAGGTGGTGGAGAAGGAAGATGAGAAGAAGAGGAATATAATAGAGAAATAAGAAGAGTTGGTAAAGGAGGAAGAGGAGGTGGTGTTTGGAGAAGGAGGAAGTGGTGGAGAAAGAAAAGGAAGATATATAGAAGGAAGAGGAGGAAGTTTTAAAGTATATGCCAATTAAAGTAGATTCTCAAAGGCAGGTACAGTATCCACAGGTATGTACATTATATTATTTACTCGGAGCCAATTACCTGTATTGAGGTGTGTGACAAGGTGAACAGTGGCTGGTATAGGAATGATGATGATTACAGCGGTGATGGTGATTACAGTGGTGATGATGATTACAGCGGTGATGGTGATTACAGCGGTGATGGTGATTACAGTGGTGATGACGATGGTTATAGTTATAGTGGTGATGGTGACGTTTTTCGTGATAAACCAAACACATTATTATCAAGTGCCATACACCTCTGTTTTATCCCTTGATTTATTTTAAGCTTCGCAACAATGCACACACACACACACACACACACACACACACACACACTACTACTACTACTACTACTACTACTACTACTACTTTGCTGTCATTCGGAATCGAGTATGACGATCATCAAGCTATGATACAATGATATGAGTTATTAAAGATGTCACCTTCATTGAGGTGACTAAAGAAGCCGATACAGGACCGGCAGGGTCGATCACAGAAGTTGCACATGTGGGGGGCTACATCTGGTGCGGGAGGGGCGGCGGCAGCGTCTTTCCGGCGTTAGCGTTTGTCTGCCATGTTATGCAGTCGAGCTAACTCGAAAGTATTGACACCTTATTGTATGGTGATCCTCCAAGAGTTACGGTGTGGAGTAATCGACTCCCAGGTGAGGGGGTCGATTTGGCACTTTTCAGGTTCGTCTTAAGACTATCCTTATACCTCTTCAGTTGCCCGCCAGCATTACGTTTACTATTCGTTAAGTGACTATAAAATAGCTGGTTTGGCAGTCTACTGTCGTCCATGCGGGTAACATGGCCAGTCCAGCGTAGTTGTTCGTGGATAATGGTAGCCTCGATGCTTCTATAGTTGGTGTCAGCAAGAATATTGGCATTTGTTCTCTTGTCTTCCCAACAAACACGGAAGATGGAACGTAAACTACGTTGGTGAAAGTTTTAAAGAGCCTTGATGTGCCTCCTGTATGTGACCTATGTCTCGCTGCCATATAGCAGGGTGGGGAGGACTACAGCTCGATATAAGTGTAACTTTGTAGATAATTTCAGCTCCCTACAGTTGGAGACACGATTTCGGAGTCTGCCAAAGGCTTGGGATGCACATCTGATCCGATGTTGAATCTCTTCATCAATGTCCGCGGTGGTGGACAGGTGGGAGCCGAGGTACCAAAAATGGGTAACAATAATGAGAGCAGTACCGTTAAGCTGGATGGATGGTGGAGGTGTGGCTGAACCAGGGGCAGGTTGAAAGCGAATCAGAGTCTTACGTACATTCAGCACAAGGCCGAAGTGTACATACCCATCTGCGCAGGTGTTCAGGATCTCCTGTAGGTAGCGTTCGGTGTGAGCTACAAGGATGAGGTCGTCTGCACTGAAATTCAGTAATGGAAGCTGCCGACACCTTTGTTCTTGCCTGGAGTTGTCTTATGTTGAAAAGACCCTTCATCCGGTACCGGATGTCCACCCCGTCTGCTAAATTTGCGTTGGCACGAGTAAGGAAGGCAGCCAAGAAAATGGAAGAGAGAGTTGGTGCCAGTAAGCACCCTTGTTTAACCCCGTTTGGATGGGGAAGAACTCAGACTGTGTGCCATTGTGCAGGACTAGCCGTTCATGCCATCGTGGAGTTGCCTCACAATGGCGATGAATTTTGGTGGGCAGCCAAAACGGCTGAGGGTCCACCAGAGGTGCTGCCCTGTTGACCGAGTCGAAGGCCTTGGTTAGGTAGATGAAAGCCATTTACAGGTCACGACGCTGTTCTCTGCACTTTTCCTGTATCTGACGGGCAGCAAAGATCATGTAAATGGTGCCACGTGATGCTCTAAAGCTACATTGAGATTCTGGGAGGAAGTTTTCCGCCTCAGGAAGAAGTCTGTTTAGGAGGACTTGGGCGATAATCTTGCAAGCTACGGACAGCAGCGAGATCCCGCGGTAGTTGCCACAGTCTGATCGGTCTCCCTTGTTCGTATAAATATTGACCATGGAGGCGCTTTAAGAGCTTGGGGGATTTCCTCCTTTACCCATATATTCTACAGGAGAGAGTGGAGACGGCTGGTAAGCAGACATCCTCCTGCTTTATACACCTCGGCTGGGATTCCATCAGGCCCTGAGGCTTTGTTATTTTTCATCTGCTTAATGGCAGTAGCTACCTCATCCAGGGATGGAGGATAGCTGAGGTGGGTCAGCTCTGGATGCAGAGGGACCTGCTGGGTAGTCAGGACATCCACATCGGTGTTTCGGTTGAGTTGTGAATGGTAGTGCTCTTCCCAGCGCTGAAGGAGGCCTTCATGTTCTTTAATTATGGAGTTACCGTCGGATGAGCGGAGGGGGGCTGCGCCACGAGATTGCCCCATAAAATGTTTTAATGGGATTGAAAAACTCGCGCATCTTGTGCTTATCTGCAAATTTGTGTATTTCACATGCTTTATTTTTAAACCAGTCGTTCTTTAGATTGCAAAGTTCCCACTGGGCAGCCGCTTTCTTCTTGTGGAAGGTATCAGCTTTGGATCCGAGACTAAGGGTTGTTCTGCCAGTCAGTTAAAGCAGCACGTTTATCATTGATGAGTACATTGATTGTCGGGTCATTTTCTTCAAACCAAACCTGTTGCATTCTTTCGATCTGGCCGAGGGCCTCTTTGCAGGTTTTTGTCATGACTGTGTCGAGAGTATCCCATTCGGCACTGGGAATTGCGTTGTTTGCTGTTGCGTTGTTTATCAGCCCATGTTCTAGCTGCTCTCTGAAAACATGTGCTACTGGTGGATCCTCCAGACGCTTAGTGCTAAAACCTCTTCTGGAGGCTTGCTGCCTTTACCGTTTTGGGGCAACATGAAGTGAGAGCTTGGCTCTGACGTGCCGATGATGAGTGTCGCAGTGGTCCGAGCCATGCACGGCATGGGTGATGAGGACATCTCGGTGCTCTCTTTCCCTGGCAATGATGTAGTCAATGAGATGCCAGTGTTTGGATCGTGGGTGTTGCCACGAGCCCTTGAACTTGTCGGCCTTCTTAAACAGGGTATTGGTGATAGTGAGGTTGTGTGCAGCACACTTGCTGAGTAGGAGTAGGCTGTTGGGATTACACTTGCCTAGTCCATTTCTCCCTATGGTTCCCTGCCAAATGTCAGCATCTCTGCCAACTATGGCATTGAAGTCATCAAAGAGCACAACCTTGTCTTCTCTGGGGATAGAGGTTAGCACTCTGTCAAGGTCGGCATAAATGGCCTCCTTGATGTCATCCTCTGCATCCACTGTTGGGGCGTATGCACTTATGAAAAAGGCATGACGTGAGTGATTCAGTGGGACTCGGAGCCTCATGAGGCGCTATTTGATCCCAATAGGCATTTCATTTATCCTGTGTCGGATGAGTTAGCGGATGGCAAAGCCAGGTCCTTAAATGCGGTTTCTCTCTGCAGCAGGCTTACCCTTCCAGAAGAAGTTCTAGCCAGACCCCCGTTCTGTGAGTTGACCCTCACCAGGGAGCCGGGACTCACTAATGGCTGCTATGTCGATGTTATACCTCTTTTACCACAAGGGCAGTTCTTCTTTCAGGATGCTTATTTGTGCCAGTATCCAGAAGGGTCCTGACATTCCATGCAGCGACCATAAGAGGTTGTATATTTGTTTTGTTTGGATCTGTGATTTTGATTGTGTTTTCGACCGTAAAAGGATGGCCTTACTGGGTGCGGTTGCCCAGTCAGGTTGCTTTTTAGGTAGGGTATGTTTAGGGCATCTTTTCTAGCCCCCTCCCCATGTGGGGTGAGCAGAGTGGCTCCTGTAAGGACTGCTCAGTCACACAAACAGGACCGGGTTGCACTGCTGCCTAGATCCCAGTGCATAAACGACCATCTTATCTGTGCTGACCATTTGCAGAGTTGTGACTAGAGACTCCTGGCAGTCATCTCTGCCTGTCCCCGTCGCCGCTCGTCCGTCGCCATAGGACTTTTTGGGGTATAGGGGTTTTGATGATGATGATGTGAGGTATGATGAGCTGGATGATGGCTGCACGTGAGTTGATTTATGTGACGAGCCAGGAGTGCAGGCTGCAACCACACATCTTGGCGCTCCCTTTTCCTGATCCAGTTGTGCAAGTGTTGCAACGACTGGGGAGAGGGAGAGTAGCCTGTCCATTAGGCATTGCCTTCATCCGCCGTGGTAGTCGTTGAGTTCCCATGGTGGTCACCTCATCCGCCTATATCGCCGTTGGGGTCTTGTTGGAACTCTGTAAGCATATTTGCCTGATGCGGGGCTCCACCGCAGAGTTTTCTTTCAGGGTTTACTCCCGTAGCCTTATACCTACCAAGGTTAATCCGCAAGGCAGTGGGGCAATGGTTGGCAGGCGCTAGAACATGTCCACATGTTAGTGGGCCTATGCACTGTCCCTTTGGGGCCCATTGCTACTTCGAGATCTCCTGCTGGTCTAGCCTGGGCCCACGAGGCACCCAGTTACCGTGTGTTGCCACGAGAAAGCACAGCAGGAGTGTTGATGGTGAAGAAGCTGTGTACTGGCAGGGGAAGATTTATGCAAGTTGCTTCCTTGTTCGCCATGAAGGCTAGCCAGCGGCGGCAGCTGAAAGCAAGAGGGAGCAACTAGTGCTTGCACCTTAACACTGACATAATGCTGCCACACTAACGCATTTCACCACACACACACACACATTAAAACTGATGTGGTAAAATAAAACAGGTGATTGATGTGTTAATTAAAACTAGCCACCAGGACTGAGAGACAAGTTTAGGTAATGTTTGGTGATGTTTTATTGTCGTGTGTTAATGAGTTGTCTTTAATGTTAGTGAGATGTTAATGTTTTAGTGGTTTGGTTGTTGTAAACTGAAGATTACTGGTTGATGTTTGTGTTTGATGCTTGTGTGAATATACCACACACACACACACACACACACACACACACACACAATCATCGCCATGGTTATAGTGAACTGGAAGTAGCAGCAGCAGTAACAACAGCAGCAGCAGGCAGCAGGTTGGCAGACATCAACATCTTCCTGGAGGAGCCACCAAGACCCGGCTGCCTGCCCGAGCAACAAACAGGAAACGCCTCGCTTTTTGGCAAAAGATTTCAACTTCCACGAACTCGTGCAACTTGTGCAACCTAAACCATATTGCAGATCGACTCAAGAACTGGTCGGTTATCCACACAAGAAAAAAAAAACTAAATAAAGAGAAACGTGGTGATCTAAACAGTCAACAGTAAAGAGTCGCCATTTGCCAAGCGTCTCTGACTTACCAAGAACCGCTTTAAGTTAGCTCACTCTTGTGGAAGCTAAGCCGAGTGGGCGAGCTCTCAGCCGCTATTCACGAGAGTCTCATAAGCTAAGTTGTCTGAACAGCTAAGTGGAGGTTGAGGCCAGTAATTTAGTAGACGACCTCCCAGCGACTGATGCAAGTTATATATAGATGTTGTTGAGACGACTGAAGGTAACAGTCATCAAGGGTCGTCGTCATCTTACAAGACACCCACCGAGTGATAATATAATCCATCACGAGTTTATGACTTTAACCTTCCAAGAAATGATTTCACTTACTTCACTTACTGAACACTTTAAACATGTCATGAACGGTCAGCATTACCTTTCACCATCTGCTGCTCCAAATTAACTATTACAGAATCACTCAAGTGTCAACCAAACATCCCACTTGAGCTGCTAATACTTGAGTGAGTCATCGGTCGAGCAGTTAACGGGAGAAGGTGATTTAGAGACTTTTAATTTAACTTATAACTTGAACTGTCTATCTTCACAGTCCTACACCTTTTTCTATCAATCGTGACCAAAAGATTAGTGTACTCACCCTGAAAGACGTTCACTGTACCACTCAGGTGTTAACAGTGGTGTACGGGTATAGCTAGAGCAGTTGATAGTGAAGAAACTTTTCACTTGGCACATTAGTTTAACACCTTGTACGACTGAGCTGCTGCTGCTGTTGTTATTGCTATTGTTGTGGTTGATTTTGTCTCTACTGCTGCTGTTGTTGTCTTTACTGCTGTTGTTGTTGCCTTTGCTACTGATGCTACGCCTTAAACCCCACAGTCAGAAATGAACCTGATTGGCGGAGTCACTCAGGAGTCACCTATCAGAACCTCTATATCATCTGTTTGTTATTTATAAATAATCATGAGAAATACACACCTGAGATTCCTTTAATATTTACTTGTGTATTTCTGTGTATGATTATTTGTGTATTTCTGGTATATTAAAATTTCACGGATATTTTTTTATATTAATTTTTAGTTTTTCACGTTTTCGAATCTGCTGTGAAAATAAAAGAATTTTAATTTTGTTGATGAAATAAGTCTTTGGTAACCTCTTGTGACTCCCCAAACCTTAGGTGACCTCACGGTGACCCCCAACATTTTAGTGACCTCACGGTGATCCCCAACCTTTTGGTGACCTCACGGTGACCCTCAACCTTTTGGTGACCTTTTCCTCTCTCTGTGTTTCCCTTGTCTCCTGGTTGTGTCTCACTGGCCACCCACGTCTGGGAACGTCGTAATTTCTTCGTTGATATAGAGAGGGGAGAGAGAGGAGGGGGGAAGGGAGGGAGAGAGAGAGAAAGGGTGGAGGGGGAGAAATAGAGAAGGGAGAGGAGACAGAGGAGGGGGGGAGAAGGGGAGGAGAGAGAGAGAGAGAGAGATACAGATAACATTTGCAAAAGTAGAGTTTAGTGTGCAGAGAAGAGCCAAGACGAATGCGCAGAGGATCATCTAAGTGCGCATTTTTTTTTAACTCATTGGATTTCACGTGAGTTGCTCATGTGTTTCTGTAATGGTAATAATAATAATAAGAACACAAGTAAATGCAATGCGTGAAGCAATGATATCGATGGGCAATAGGAAGAGGTTGAAGGCAGTGGCGCATTGGCTGATTTTATCCCTCAAGCTGATTCCACAATGCGCAATAGACTGATTGATACCACTGCGCAAATAGAAGATTGGAAAATGGTCAGAAACTCGATGGGGTCAGTGCGCAATTAATCGATTTTAGCGCTCCAGGTAAACCTAAAGCGCACAAGAGTGTTAATATCAATGCGCAGTAGACGAAGAGTAAACCCACAGCACATCATAGCGTTCCTGGTTGCCTTCAGTGCGCTTGTAAACTCATAGTGCACAGAGTTGAAACCAGATGATGATAGTTGGCAAATTGTTGAATTTTAGAGCCATTAGACACACTATACACGTCTTCACCATCACACAATAACACACATAGGTTATACACGTCTTCACCATAACACAATAACACACACTGGTTATACACGTCTTCACCATAACACAATAACACACATAGGTTATACACGTCTTCACCATAACACAATAACACACAAAGGTTATACACGTCTTCACCATAACACAATAACACACACTGGTTATACACGTCTTCACCATAACACAATAACACACAGGTTATACACGTCTTCACAATAACACAATAACACACAGGTTATACACGTCTTCACAATAACACACACAGGTTATACACGTCTTCACCATCACACAATAACACACACAGGTTATACACGTCTTCACCATAACACAATAACACACAGGTTATACACGTCTTCACAATAATACACACAGGTTATACACGTCTTCACCATCACACAATAATACACACAGGTTATACACGTCTTCACCATCACACAATAACACACACAGGTTATACACGTCTTCACCATAACACAATAACACACATAGGTTATACACGTCTTCACCATAACACAATAACACACACTGGTTATACACGTCTTCACCATAACACAATAACACACAGGTTATACACGTCTTCACAATAACACAGTAATACACACAGGTTATACACGTCTTCACCACCAGGTTATACACACGTCTTCACCATCACACAATAGCACACACAGGTTATACACGTCTTCACCATAACACAATAACACACAGGTTACACACGTCTTCACAATAACACAATAATACACAGGTTATACACGTCTTCACCATAACACAATAATACACACAGGTTACACACGTCTTCACCATAACACAATAACACACACAGGTTACACGTCTTCACCATAAACACAATAACACACAGGTTATACACGTCTTCACCATCACACAATAACACACACAGGTTACACACGTCTTCACCATCACACAATAACACACACAGGTTATACACGTCTTCACCATCACACAATAACACACAGGTTATACACGTCTTCACCATCACACAATAACACACCACGGGTTATACACGTCTTCACCATCACACAACACACACAGGTTACACGTCTTCACCATCACACAATAACACACAGGTTATACACGTCTTCACCATCACACACAACACACACAGGTTACACACGTCTTCACCATCACACAATAACACACACAGGTTACACACGTCTTCACCATCACACAATAACACACACAGGTTATACACGTCTTCACCATCACACAATAACACACACAGGTTATACACGTCTTCACCATCACACAATAACACACACAGGTTATACACGTCTTCACAATAACACAATAATACACAGGTTATACATGTCTTCACCATCACACAATAACACATACAGGTTATACACGTCTTCACCATAACACAATAACACACACAGGTTATACACGTCTTCACCATAACACAATAATACACACAGGTTATACACGTCTTCACCATAACACAATAACACATACAGGTTATACACGTCTTCACCATAACACAATAACACCAGGTTATAACAACAATACTGTGTCAGCTGTGAATCCCTAAATTCACTCATTGACACCTTGAGTACGATGATTCTTAACCCCCAACCTGCTTGACTCATCGTACTCAAGGATTTAAAGACCCTGTACTCTTAAGTGTTAAAGTCATCGTACTCAAGGGGTTAACTCTGTTCTCTGAGGGGTAGCGGATACTGACTTCATATAACAATCATCTTAGAGTAATGTATAGAGGAAGAAGGAAAATAATAGATATATAATTGATGAATAAGTATTTAGATAAATTAATAAAAATATAAATTTATACGAATAAATAATATTATCGATCAAAAACTATTGATAAATTGATAAAAAAATGGGTAATTAATGAACAGGTAAATTAATAAATAACACAATGAATAAAAAGTTATGATGTATAAGCAAAGAATAGTTTTAAAACACTAACCAGACATTACAAGAAATAAAAGCAGCACAGCCAAACATTATCAACACTTGGCAACTCCAAAACACATGACACGTGATTGTGTTGGTAAACAAACACTGTACCAAACACTGTGTGTGTGTGTGTGTGTGTGTGTGTGTGTGTGTGTGCTCCCTGTCTGCTGAGACGTAACAGGTCAGGTCGCGCCACGGTGACCCCATCTACCTTGGCGAGTATCCCATTGACTGTCGAGTTTACATCTGGACAGCTGATGACTTCTCCTGACAGTAATCAATACCAACTTTGTTCTTAAATTTACTAACCACATAAAAATGTATTACAGCCCTTCTGATATAGCACGATATAGAAATATATAACACGTATACGTATATGATTTTCGTGCATGCATACACTTGATGTAAATAACTCATTGATTACCTGAGGGAAGTAAGTAGAGCACCTGGCTGCTCCCCCTTACCTGAGTAACCCCCATGACCCTCCTCCCCCTAACCCCGATACATCACCCTACTCCCTCTCCTCCTACACATCACCCCCCTCCTCCTCCTCCTCCGTCTCCTACACATCACCCTCCTCCTCCTCCTCCTACACAGCACCCTCCTCCTCTTCCTCCTACACATCACCTTCCTCTTCCTCCTCCTCCTACACATCACCCTCCTCCTCCTCCGTCTCCTACACATCACCCTCCTCCTCCTACACAGCACCCTCCTCCTCTTCCTCCTACACATCACCTTCCTCTTCCTCCTCCTCCTACACATCACCTTCCTCTTCCTCCTCCTCCTACACATCACCCTCCTCCTCCTCCTCCTCCCACACATCACCCTCCTCCTACACATCACCTTCCTCTTCCTCCTCCTCCTACACATCACCTTCCTCTTCCTCCTCCTCCTACACATCACCTTCCTCTTCCTCCTCCTCCTACACATCACCTTCCTGGGGTGTACCTGAGTTATATACCTTCCTGGTGTGCGTGTGTGTTAGCGTCTGCATATCTTAATACGTATGAGTCATTTCCGTAGGGTTTACCCACACACCGCTAACACCTGCCTGTAGGTAGTCGCTTGTGTCCAGGTACACACACACACACACTGTAGAGAGGGGGAGAGAGAACACAGGTACACGATAATACAACTCTCAGTAAGGCTCACGTGGACCCCTCGAACTGGAGGAGAGAGAGTGACCCAGAACACCTGCAGCTGAGACACTGTGACGACGCCGGTATGGGAGACCTGGTGACGGTCTTAACGACGAGAGGAGGAAGGGGGTGATGTGTAGGAGGAGAGGGAGTAGGGTGATGTATCGGGGTTAGGGGGAGGAGGGTCATGGGGGTTACTCAGGTAAGGGGGAGCAGCCAGGTGCTCTACTTACTTCACTCAGGTAATCATTGAGTTATTTATATCAAGACTATTACCTGCCTTATCGCTCACACATGAATGAAAGGTCATAAAAAGGGCAGATGAAATTTAATATTGACAAATGTAAATTACTTAGTCTAGGAGATGTAAACAGGGAAACCACATGAACAACGATGTTATAGAGAAATCCGCTGCAGTTTCCTCCACTCTTATGTTCTTATGAAAATGATATACAGTATACGCATGTAAATATACGTGTTATATATATTCCTATATCGAGTTATGTCAGATGGGATATACTGCAATTTATGTGGTTAGTAAATTATAAGAACAAAGTTGGTATTGATAACTGTCAGGAGAAGTCATCAGCTGTCCAGATGTAAACTCGACAGTCAATGGGATACTCGCCAAGGTAGATGGGGTCACCGTGGCGCGACCTGACCTGTTACGTCTCAGCAGACAGGGAGGACACAAACACACACACACACACACACACACACCATACAGTGTTTGTTTACCAACACAGTCACGCTTCATGTGGGTTGGAGTTGCCAAGTGTTGATAATGTTTGGCTGTGCTGCTTTTATTTCTTGTAATGTCTGGTTAGTGTTTTGAAACTATTCTTTGCTTATACATCATAACTTTTTATTCATTGTGTCACTAACTAATTTACCTGTTCATTAATTACCCATTTTTAGCAATTTATCATTATTTTTACTTGATATAACTATTTATTCTTATGTATTATCATTTTTTTACTACTATCTGAACTTCAACTGACCAAATCAGCTTCACCCAAACCTTTTCAGGTCTCCAACTACAACCTGTATACCTCTTTCCGTTCTAAGGGAGGTGTATGCGCCTACTGCAACACACGTACACCTATAGCTCGACTCACGGATCTTGAATCTTCTCTTTATGATATCATCTGGCTCAAAATATCTCTACCAACTATGACTATTATATATTTTTCTTTGTTTCCTCTACTGTTCTCCCAACTCTACCAAATATTTGGAACTCTTTGACTATCTCACTTCTTGCCATGAGTCGTTGTTATCCACACACCCCAACACCGAGATCCTTTACCTAGGGGATTTCAATGTACAGTCGGGGTTAAAAGTTATGTCAACATTCCTGCTGCTCCACCAAACCCAAGATTCAGACTCGTGAACCCGAAGCCTCCGTGGACAGAATAATGCATCAGTGTCTCCCGCTTTGGGTTCACAACTGAAACGATATTATTGTTATAACCTGTGTGTGTTATTGTGTTATGGTGAAGACGTGTATAACCTGTGTGTTATGGTGAAGACGTGTATAACCAGTGTGTGCTATTGTGTTATGGTGACGACTTGTATAACCTGTGTGTTATTGTGTTATGGTGACGACGTGTATAACCTGTGTGTGCTATTGTGTTATGGTGACGACTTGTATAACCTGTGTGTTATTGTGTTATGGTGAAGACGTGTATAACCTGTGTGTTATGGTGACGACTTGTATAACCTGTGTGTTATTGTGTTATGGTGAAGACGTGTATAACCTGTGTGTTATGGTGACGACGTGTATAGCCTGTGTGTTATGGTGACGACGTGCATAACCTGTGTTATTGTGTTATGGTGAAGACGTGTATAACCTGTGTGTGTTATTGTGTTATGGTGAAGACGTGTATAACCTGTGTGTGTTATTGTGTTATGGTGATGACGTGTATAACCTGTGTGTTATTGTGTTATGGTGACGACGTGTATAACCTGTGTGTGTTATTGTGTTATGGTGATGACGTGTATAACCTGTGTGTGTTATTGTGTTATGGTGAAGACGTGTATAGTGTGTCTAATGGCTCTAAAAATCAACAACTTGCCAACTATCATCATCTGGTTTCAACTCTGTGCACTATGAGTTTACAAACGCACTGAAGGCAACCAGGAACGCTATGATGTGCTGTGGGTTTACTCTTCGTCTACTGCGCATTGGTATTAACACTCTTGTGCGCTTTAGATTTACCTGGAGCGCTAAAATCAACTAGTTGCGCACTGACTCTCGAACTTCTGACCACATTCCTATCTTCTATTTATGCGGTGATAATTAATAGTCATTTGCGTGGTGTTGGTTGGTTTCTTGATGTCTACTAAATTACTGGCCTCAGCCTCTACTTAGCTGTTCAGACAACTTAGCTTATGAGTCGCGAAAAGCGGCTGAACTCGATCATTCAGCTTAGCTTCCACAAGAGTGAGCTAACTTAAAGCGGTTCTTGGTAAGTCAGAGACGCTTGGCAAATGGCGACTCTTTACTGTTGACTGTTTAGATCACCACGTTTCTCTTTATTTAGTTTTTTTTTTCTTGTGTGGATAACCGACCAGTTCTTGAGTCGGTCTGCAATATGGTTTAGGTTGCACAAGTTGCAAGAGTTCGCGGAAGGTTGAAATCTTTTGCCAAAAAGCGAGGCGTTTCCTGTTTGTTGCTCGGGCAGGCAGCCGGGTCTTGGTGGCTCCTCCAGGAAGATGTTGATGTCTGCCAACCTGCTGCCTACTGCTGCTGTTACTTCCGGTTCACTACAACCATGGCGATGATTGTGTGCGTGTGTGTGTGTGTACAATGTTATAAAGCATATATTAAAACAAGGGATAATAGAGGTGTATTAAGCTTGATATAAGATGTTTGGTTTGTCATGAAAATCATCATCACCAATGATCATCTTCATCATCATCGCCATCATCATCATCATCATTTTTACCATCACCATCATTACCATCACCACCATCATCATTACCATCATCATCATTATCATAATTACCTTCACCATTATCATCATTATTACCATCACCATCATCACCATCACCACCATCATCATTACCATCACCATCATCATCATTACCATCACCACCATCATCATTACCATCACCATCATCATCATCGTTATCATCATCATCAACAGTCTATATCCAGATACTGTTGACCTTGCCATATATCTCAATACGGCTAATTAGCTCAGGTTTTATATAACGTATACACCTGTCGGCACCTGCCTATATATACCTACTGAAGACCTCCTTTGTACACCCTCGTCTTACTACCATCATTAGAATCTACCATAAATTATCGGCCGTCAAGTTACTACCATTAACTCTACCCTAACATTATCGACCGTCAAGTTACTACCATTAACTCTATCCTAACATTATCGACCGTCAAGTTACTACCATTAACTCTATCCTAACATTATCGACCGCCAAGTTACTACCATTAACTCTACCCTAAAATTATGGACCGCCAAGTTACTACCATTAACTCTACCCTAACATTATCGGCCGTCAAGTTACTACCATTAAATCTACCCAAACATTATCGACCGTCAAGTTCCTTCATATAAGACCCACCTGACTAAGTTCTTACCGCCTGCCACTATGAAGATCTGAACTTACAACATCATCAAGTTCCACAATTAAAAGTTTCTCATGACCTGGAACTTCGAATCTCTCTCTTTTTTTAGTGTTTAGTTAAAGTTCCTTGTTCGTCTTATTAAAGAATGATAAGTCCTTTTATTCTTACTATAAGGTAAAGAAAATCGTATTCACTTGAGGTTAAAATTTCGGTAGAAACTATGCGATATTTTGAGGACATGATCTAGGTGTTATATCGTAAGTGAGGTGATTGCATATGTCCATACTTATATAAATAAGGAGGGTTTCATCTACGAGTTTTTGAGAATCCATCCATACGTCATAGCTTTATTGAAGTACTTAATAGAAGTTCTCATATATCCAATTAACGCGCAAAAAAAAGTCTGCGAACCCTTTGACAATCGACCTTAATTAGCACACCTTTACCTGGCGCGCTTACGACGGTTTCTCGTATATTCAATGGCAGAACCTAAGCCCTGCTAATTATATTCAAGGTCGTCTCTCAGTTTTATAAAGGCGTGTTGTTGAAGTATACTTACGAGTTACCGATGACATAATGTTGTCCCTCAATTACTCCCCTTAAGGGCCCTCGTCCACTACATACATCTCTTAAGGGCCCTCGTCTACTTCATACACCCCTTAAGGGCCCTCGTCCACTACATACACCCCTTAAGGGCCGTCGTTCACTACATACACCCCTTAAGGGCCCTCGTACACTACATACATCTCTTAAGGGCCCTCGTCCACTACATACATCTCTTAAGGGCCCTCGTCCACTATGCACCCCTTAAGGGCCCTCGTCCACTACATACACCCCTTAAGAGCCGTCGTTCACCATACACGCATAAGGACCCTCGTCCACTACATACACCCTTAAGGGCCCTCGTACACTACATACATCTCTTAGGGCCTCGTCCACTACATACACCCCTTAAGGGCCCTCGTCCACTACATACTCCCCATAAGGGCCCTCGTCCACTACATACACCCCTTAAGGGCCCTCGTACTACACCTTACACCCCTTAGGGCCCTCGTCCACTACATACACCGCCAAGGGCTCTCGTCCACTACATACACCCCTTAAGGGCCTCGTACACTACATACATCCCTTAAGGGCCGTCGTTCATTACATACATCTCTTAAGGAGCCCTCGTCCCTACATACACCCCTTAGGGAGCCCTCGTACACTACATACATCCCTTAGGGCCGTCGTTCACTACATACATCTCTTAGGGCCCTCGTCCCACACCACATACACACCTTAAGGGCCCGTGTCCACTACATACACCCCTTAAGGGCCCTCTCCCCACTACATACATCCTTAAGGGCCCTCGTACATACACCCCTTAAGGGCCTCATGCACTACATACACTCCTTCAGGGCCCTCGTCCCACTACATACACCCCTTAAGGGCCCTCGTACACACTACATGCACTCCATAAGGGCCCTCGTCCACTACATACAACCCTTAAGGGCCCTTGTACACTACATACATCCCTTAAGGCCTCGTACTCTACATACACCTTAAGGGCCCTCGTACACTACATACACTCCTTAAGGGCCCTCGTCCAATACATACACCCCTTAAGGGCCCTCGTCCACTACATACTCCCCTTAAGGGCCCTCGTCCACTACATACATCTCTTAAGGGCCCTCGTACACTACATACACCCCTTAAGGGCCCTCGTACACTACATACACCCCTTAAGGGCCCTCGTACACCACATACACCCCTTAAGGGCCATCGTCAACATCATTCTTTAATTAAGGGCCCTTGTCCACTACATACACCCCTTAAGGGCCATCGTCAACATCACTCTTTAATTAAGGGCCCTTGTCCACTACACCCCTTAAGCGCTCACACACCAATAAACCCCTTTTAAAGACCCTGAGGTGTAGCCCCTTAACAGAGACCAGGTGAGATAGTGAGGGGCATCTGGCTGGCCCTCCCTCCCTCCCTCTTCCCCTCCTTCCTTTCCTTCCTCCTTCCCGTCTCCTTCCCTTCCTCCCTCTCCCTCGATAGTTTACAAAATTGTTTCCTGTGAGGCTTTAAGTCTTTCTTAAAGCCATTTTTCTGGTTAAGTTAGTCCTTCAAGGCCATTTTATGTTGTTGATAGTCTTTTTGTGGCCATTTTCTGCTGTAGTTTGTTGTATATAAGTTTTCATGACCATTTTCTGATGTATATAACCTTTTTGTGGCCATTTTTTATTTTTTTTTCGGGGCGTTTAAAGTAGCGATAGATAACTATATGGTCTGTGCTTTGATGATGATAATGATGGCGATGGCTGTGTCTCTCTCTCTCTCTCTCTCTCTCTCTCTCTCTCTCTCTCTCTCTCTGTGACCTAAGATAAGCTATCCTGCAGAGCGGACACACACACACACACACACACACATATACACACAGCTAATAATAATTATATCACCGTCGCTAATCTTCTGGACATTTTTCGTTTTTTGTCTCTTGCTCGAGGTTAGGTTTGGTCAGGTCAGATGAGGTTAGCTAAGGTGTGGTGAAATTAGATGAGGTACGACTAGGTTAGTTGAGGTGTGGTTAAGTTAGATGAGGTACGACTAGGTTAGTAGAGGTGTGGTTAAGTTAGATGAGGTACGACTAGGTTAGTTGAGGTGTGGTTAAGTTAGATGAGGTACGACTAGGTTAGCTAAGGTGTGGTGAAATTAGATGAGGTACGACTAGGTTAGTTGAGGTGTGGTTAAGTTAGATGAGGTACGACTAGGTTAGTTGAGGTGTGGTTAAGTTAGATAAGGTACGACTAGGTTAGTTGAGGTGTGGTTAAGTTAGATGAGGTACGACTAGGTTAGTAGAGGTGTGGTTAAGTTAGATGAGGTACGACTAGGTTAGTAGAGGTGTGGTTAAGTTAGATGAGGTACGACTAGGTTAGTTGAGGTGTGGTTAAGTTAGATGAGGTACGACTAGGTTAGTTGAGGTGTGGTTAAGTTAGATGAGGTACGACTAGGTTAGTTGAGGTGTGGTTAAGTTGGGTTATGTTTCTCGAGAATCATTCAATTCTTGGCTATCACGAGGAACAACGTTACGAGATTTGTCTGTACGATTATCCTTGACCTTATAACACTTAAAACCCGAGAGTGACCCGTTATCATGGCGTTAGTGGCGCTCTTACTGTAGTCACCGCTCGACACTGTCTCATGTCATCGTTTTCTTTAACCTCTGAGCTATCATCGCGCGAACCGTTAGCATGACTACAGTTTATCTATTTTGGCACGATTTGCACTAAAAGCTTACCATGTGGACTTTGGTGCATGTTGACCAAACCTGCCAAGTTTGGTGCAAATCCACAAACCCTTTCACAAGTTATTTCGGGAAGACACGGACAGACTGAATGGATTACAGATGTAGGCAGGAAATGGTAATAATATTAATAATAATAATAATAACAACAGTAATAATAAGGATGATAATTATAATAATAATTTTAATACTCTGTAATAATAATAATATTAATAATACTACTACTAATAATAATAACAATAAAAATAACTAACGATAATGATAATAATAACCCGCTAAGATAACTCAAAACAAATATCGATAAGGTTAAATGAACTGAAGTGAATTATACCCGAGCGAGATTTATGTTAGTCTCTCTGTCTCTATCTCTCTCTCTGTCTCTATCTCTCTCTCTCTGTCTCTATCTCTCTCTCTCTGTCTCTATCTCTCTGTCTCTATCTCTCTCTCTCTGTCTCTCTTTCTGTTGTTGCTTTGTGTGTCTATGTGTCTTTCTCTCTCTCTATAACCAATCACTTACCTCTATCACAAAACAAACTCCTTTTTCATCGTTTACAAATGGCGGCACAAGTAAACTGAGACTCTACATGGCAATATTCTGTTCAATATACACCGACATAAAGGCACTGCGCAATATCGTCGCCATTTTAAGATGAAGCTCGGAATATTCGATGATTGCTATAGGGAAGGTTGGGAGATTAGGTTCACTGCTATAGGGAAGATTGGGAGATTAGGTTCACTGCTATAGGGAAGATTGGGAGATTAGGTTCACTGCTATAGGGAAGATTGGGAGATTAGGTTCACTGCTATAGGGAAGGAAGGTTGCTATAAGGAAGGTTGGGAGATTAGGTTCACTGCTATAGGGAAGGTTGGGAGATTAGGTTCACTGCTATAGGGAAGATTGGGAGATTAGGTTCACTGCTATAGGGAAGATTGGGAGATTAGGTTCACTGCTATAGGAAGATTGGGAGATTAGGTTCACTGCTATAGGGATGATTGTGAGATTAGGTTCACTGCTATAGGGAAGGTTGGGAGATTAGGTTCACTGCTATAGGGAAGATTGGGAGATTAGGTTCACTGCTATAGGGAAGATTGGGAGATTAGGTTCACTGCTATAGGGAAGATTAGGAGATTAGGTTCACTGCTTACTGCTAGGGAAGATTAAGAGATTAGGTTCACTGCTATAGGAAATTGGGAGATTAGGTTCACTGCTATAGAAGATTGGGAGGGTTCACTGCTATAGGGAAGGTTGGGAGATTAGGTTCACTGCTATAGGGAAGATTGGGAGATTAGGTTCACTGCTATAGGGAAGATTGGGAGATTAGGTTCACTGCTATAGGGAAGATTAGGAGATTAGGTTCACTGCTATAGGGAAGATTGGGAGATTAGGTTCACTGCTATAGGGAAGATTGGGAGATTAGGTTCACTGCTATAGGGAAGATTAGGAGATTAGGTTCACTGCTATAGGGAAGATTAGGAGATTAGGTTCACTGATATAGGGAAGATTGGGAGATTGGGTTCACTGCTATAGGGAAGATTGGGAGATTGGGTTCACTGCTATAGGGAAGATTGAGAGATTAGGTTCACTGATATAGGGAAGATTGGGAGATTGGAGTCCCATGAGCATTGCATTGCGTAATGGAGTGATTGGAGACGGCTGGCGATGTTTACTGCGCTTGGTAAGGAGGTCGAGGCATTTACTGTTATCGTCTGGCGAAGAGTTAGTGTTGCATTATGTACAAGGTAAGGGAAGGTAAAGCCAGGAGCTGTTAATTGTTCAGGCTTCGTTAAACACCTCATCACCATCCATCATCATTATTATCATCACCATCATCACCACCACCATCATCACTACCAACATCATCACCACCCATCATCATTCATCATCATCACCACCCATCATCATTCATCATCATCACCACCACCACCATCATCACTACCACCATCATCACCACCCATCATCATTCATCATCACCACCACCATCATCATCATCACCACCACCCAGCAGGCTGACCACGTAAACATTAGTCATAAGCTGTGAACGTACAGTTTTAATCAGTCAGGCGTTCATAAAATGCCGCCGGCCGACAACGATATTGATTTTATTGTTTGGGTCTTCATTGTTGTCCTGGAAGGGGAACAAATGCTCCTGGTGTAGACGCAGGCGGTGATGGGACCCTAGACGGCCCAGCCGTTCCCGAAAATGAGTTAGACATGGAAGGGTTTTCCGTGGGCGAGCCGGACCTCAGTGTGTGGGAGAGGTGCGCGCGAGACGGGCTGGCTGCAGGCTGGCTGGCTGGCGGAGGAGGAGGAAGTGGTGGTGTACCGCGTGGATACCCTGGAGATGGTGAGGGCCTCTAACACCTTCTGTAAAAGTTTGTGGCAGCCTGATGGTGACGTACTGGTTATGTTGTGGCCCGGTGCTGGTGGAATGCAGGGCCAGTGTGGTTTAGATATTGTGGGAGGTGCGAGGGGGTCCGAGGACGACTGTGGCGGTGCATCTCTTTGGCAGCTCCTGTAGTTGGTGGGGGTTACTACACCTCCTGCAGCAGCTCGTAACAACACCCGAGGTCCGTGGTAATAGTGCAATACTGTGCTGGTGGCAGGACAACACCAGTGACCATTACATAATGACGAGGCTCATAAAAGTCTGGCGCTGTTTGGTGATTTTATTTTTATAGTCGCTGTAGTTAAGGGTTGTTATGCCGCCTCCAGTGTCAGTTAGCAACACCCAGGAGACTACTGCTGGTGGTGTTGTGATGGCGGTAACACACATGACCAATGTGAATGAGATAAAGGAAAAGTCAGGAAGGGTTAGACGGCGAGGGGCCTCGCGGACCCCAGCGGTAATGATGAACTTTTTTCTTGTACTTGAGTGAGTGAGTGTCAGCAGGTGCCGGGGGGCGTGACGGTGCTGCTGCCGTCAATAATGATCACACAACACGCGGCCACCAGTCATTAGATAATAAGGTGGTGTGTGAGGGTCCGCGGTGGTGGGGCTGGCTGGGTGGTGTAGGTGGAGGGACTGAACTTGGCAGTGGTCCAGCCGCCCGCCAGTTACCGCCCCTCCCCTCCCTCCCTCCACCTGGGCCGCGCATGTATCCGTTTCCACCCTTAACATAAAACATTTACCGAGGGATATCCTGAACTACCAATTCCCAAGTGATATAATCACCTTTCAATACCACCTGTCCCTCGCCCTGTCCTTCTCTCATCCTCCCAATCCTTCACTCCAAGGGTAAGGGGTACCCCCCCCCCCCGGGCCGCGAGTGTGACCGCCTCTACCTAACATAAATCCTCATGTGATCAACAGAACTGTCACTTCCTGCATGGTATATAAGCATCTCAGGTTACCCATCCATCCTCCTCCTTCCCCTCCGGGTAAATAAGTAGGTCTTCCTCGTCCACAACTTGACCTGGTCGTGTCTCCCTGGCTCATGTTCTTTGTGTCGACGTGCGGTGACCAGTTTGTGTGTGAGGCCAACCCTGTGTGAGGCCGACCGTGTGCGAGGTCGACCCTGTGTGAGGCCGACCGTGTATGAGGTCGACCCTGTGTGAGTCCGACCCTGTGTGAGTCCGACCGTGTGTGAGGCCGACCTTGTGTGAGGCCGACCATGTGTGAGGCCAACCCTGTGTGAGGTCAACCCTGAGTGAGGGCGACAGTGTGTGAGGTCAACTCTGAGTGAGGCCGACCCCGTGTGAGGCCAACACCCAGACGCGCTCTGGTGCACTTACTTGGATATATGAGAACGTATCTAATCAGCCCACTGACTTCCGGAAGACCACCTCAAAGAGTAGACATCCCAATGTTTTTCACCTTAATCAACCTGGTTTGACCTAACCTAAATACCCAGGTTATGTTTGATTAGTTAGGACTTAGGATAGCTTTAGGTCAAGTCAGGTCACGCTGGGCCCTGTATGGGCCAATAGGCCCGTTGCAGTTTCCCCCATTATTATGTTCTTAGGTTAGGTCAGGTAAAGTCAGGTTATGGCACGTGAAGTCAGGTTAGTTTAGGTCATGTCATCGGGTTAGCTTAGGTCAGGTTAGATCAGGTCAGGTCAGGTTGTAGAGGAGCACACCTGGTCAGATGGGTGAGTGTATCAAAGTCTTGTGTTTACCTGTCTATGGTGACCCGCCGCCTCTGTGTTGACCGCCTCACTACCGTGTACAACTGTATCGTGTGGGTGAACCATTGTAGATGAAGTTGGGGTTCATGGAAAGCGTCTGGTGTAGGAAAACGTTAGTACTGTGTGTGTGTGTGTGTGTCTGTCTGTGTGTGTGTCTGTGTGTGTGTGTGTCAGTCTGTCTGTCTGTCTGTGTGTGTGTGTCTGTCTGTGTGTGTGTGTCTGTCTGTCTGTGTGTGTGTGTCAGTCTGTCTGTCTGTGTCTGTGTGTCTGTCTGTGTGTGTGTGTGTGTGTCAGTCTGTCTGTCTGTGTGTGTGTGTGTGTGTCTGTCTGTCTGTCTGTGTGTCTGTCTGTCTGTCTGTGTGTGTGTGTGTCTGTGTGTGTCTGTCTGTCTGTCTGTCTGTGTGTGTGTCTGTCTGTGTGTGTGTGTGTCTGTGATAAATGTTTGACATACAGAGGAAAACAGAAACAATTGAAAAGACAAACACGACACTTAAGAAAGAGAGAGAGAGAGAGAATGGTGGAGAGGAAGGCGTGAGAAAAAGAAGGAATTCAGAGAACCTTGCCAAAGTGAGAGACAGAAGAAGAACAAAGAATCAATACAAAGAGAGAAAGAGGAAGAGAGACAAAGAGAGCCAGAAATAAAGCGACGACAGAGAGAAAGAAAGAGAAGGCGAGTGAGAAAAAGAAACGAGAAAATGTGACAGAGTGAGAGGGAGGAATAAAAGGAAACAGAGAGAGATTAGTGACAAAGGGAAGAAAATTTACAAAGGAAAATATATAGAAATGGCATAATAACAGTGGGTGATAGGTGTGTGTGTGTGTGTAAGTGCCGCTGTGTGTCTGTGTGTGTGTAAGTGACGCTGTGTGTGTGTGTGTAAGTGCCACTGTGTGTGTGTGTGTGTGTAAGTGACGCTGTCTGTGTAAAGCACACATGCACATATTTTATTCTTAGTGCATAAATCAACATCCTTTTCTCTTTCTCCTCCTCCTTCTTCTCCTCCTGTTCCTCCTTTTCCCCCTCTCCTCTTGCTCCACCTCCTCCTTCTTCTCTTCCCCTTCTTCTTCTCCTCCCGTTCCTCTTCCTTCTTCTCCCGTTCCTCCTCCTTCTCCCCTTCCCCTCTTCTCCTCTTGCTCCTCCTCCTCCGTCTTCTCTCCCTCTTTCTCCTCCTCCTCTTCCCTCTAACATAAACAATTACTTACCTGTATTCTCACGCTCAGGTGGTAGCCAATCTTACTACCTCCCCTCAAACCCCCTCTTAACCACTCCCCTCAAATCCCCTCTTAACCAAACCCTCCCACTCCCTCAAACCCCTCCCCTCAAACCCCTCTTAACCACTCCCTCAAACCCCCTCTAACCTCCTCAAACCCCCTCTTAACCACTCCCTCAAAAACCCCTCTTAACCACTCCCCTCAAATCCCTCCCCTTTACTACAATCCCCCCTCTCACACATCTCTCCCCTTCCTCATCCTTCTCCTCCTCTGTTCGCCACTACTGCCACTGTTGGAGATCCTTCGCCAGGGTCAGAGTGAGTGGATTCTCGTGTGTACAAAGTCACCCCCGAATTGAGAGACATGCAGGAAGCGTCTTACAACATGACTTAAATTACGATACAAATGGATTATCTTAAGTTCTGTGCTTAACCCCTTGAGTACTATAATTTAACCCCTTTCAGTACTATAACTTAACCCCTTGAGTACGATGACTTAACCCTTTGTGTACGATAATTTAACCCCTTGAGTACGATGATTTAATCCCTTGAGTACGATAACTTAATCCCTTAAGTAGGCTAACTTAACCCCTTGAGTACGATATCAAGACATATACGATGGCGTCTGTCTGTTTCATTTAACTTACGATACAAAGATCTTAGTTAAAATAAATAATGTAATTTTTATACAGAGAATATACCGTGATTACCTTCCACTCCTCCATAGTCAATAAGAACTGACTTAATGAACGAACTTTTGAGAATCTGTCTTTGTGTCGCAACTTAAGGGAGATAGTCAGAATTCATCTCATTTCACTCGTTAAGATAATAAATCAACTTAAGATCCTTTGAAAATCCGTCTTTTTTTGGTCGTGGCTGAAGACTTAAGTGAGACAGGTAATAACTTATACCTTTAATTAAGTGAAATAATTTAACCTATAAACTATTGAGAATCTCTGTGTCATTTAAGTGAGATAAAAAGGAAAAGTTCTTACACATCTACTTAAGTGAAATAATTTAATTTACGAACCTTTGAGAATCTCTCGCTTTGTGTTGTGACTTTAGTGAAATAGGAGGAGAGATACACATTAACGAGAGAATGTGTGAGAATTCGTCTTAATGTTGACTTAGGTGAGAGAGACAGGTTAGTTCTCTCGTCTGATGTGAACTTAAGAACCTTTGAGAATTCATCATTGTATCGTAGCTAGAGTAAGCCAGTTAAATACGTCCTCATCTCCAGTTACCAGTTAAATACGTCATCTCCAGTTACCAGTTAAACACGTCCTCACATCTCCAGTTACCAGTTAAACACGTCCTCACATCTCCAGTTACCAGTTAAATACGTCCTCACATCTCCAGTTACCAGTTAAATACGTCCTCACATCTCCAGTTACCAGTTAAACACGTCCTCACATCTCCAGTTACCAGTTAAACACGTCCTCACATCTCCAGTTACCAGTTAAACACGTCCTCACATCTCCAGTTACCAGTTAAATACGTCCTCACATCTCCAGTTAAGTAAGAAGCTCTGAGGATCTAAACTGGACTTGAAAAAATTCTGTCTCAAAATTTTTGGCCCCAAACGAGAAAGACGAAGATATTTCACTTAAATTATTTTCTTGTCGGATTTGTGAGGTAAAATGAGGGAAGATGTGAGGGGATTGAAGGAGGATGGAAGATGAGGAGATGGAAGGAAGATAAGAGGGGAGGAAAGTGAGAGAAGATAAGGAGGAAGTGGGCAAGATGAGAGGATGAAGTTGGAGGGAGAGAAAGGAAGTGAGGGAAGATGGCATGGGGGGGGAAGGGGGTAATTGAGGGGAAGGAGGGAAGTGAGGAAGATGACAAGGGGGGAGAGGTTTGGAGAGACATATCAACGGACGATGACCAGAGAGAGAGAGAGAGAGAGACTCTCTCTCTTGACCCGGGCGATCTAACATCTTAATTTCACTATGTGGCGACAATTCCCATTTCTCTCATCTTGTATTCCCGGAACTCTAATTACACATCTGTATAAATAGACTGACTCCCCTGAAGAAAGGTCAGCGCTGTCAGCATGTCTTGGGAGTAGGAGGAGGAGAGAGGCAGGGGTCGGCAGGAGGGGCGAGGCAGGGGTAGAGAGGGAGGGAGCGAGGCAGGGGTCCGGAAGGAGGGAGCCGAGGCAGGGGGTCGGAAGGGAGGGGAGGCAGGGGTCGGAAGGAGGAGAGGGCAGAGGCGAGGCAGGGGGTCAGGAAGGAGAGGAGGCAGGGTCGAAGGAGGGAGGAGGCAGGAAGGGAGGAGGAGGAGGGGTCAGGGAAGGAGGGAGAGGAGGAGCAGGGGGTCAGGAGGGAGGCAGGGGTCCGGAAGGAGGAGCTAGGCAGGGAGTCAGAAGGAGGAGGAGCTAGAGGTCGGAAGGAGGGAGCTAGGGCAGGGGTCAGAAGGAGGGAGCTAGGCTAGGGGTCGGATGGAGGGCGAGGCAGGGGTCGGAAGGAGGGAGCGAGGCAGGGGTCGGCAGGAGGGAGCGAGGCAGAGGGAGGGGTGGAGAGTAGAGGAGGAGGGTGGGAGAGAAAGAGGAGGGGTGGAGAATAAAGAGGAGGGGTGGAGAATAGAGAGGAGGGGTGGAGAGAATAGAGAGGAGGGGTGGAGAGTAGAGAGAGAGGGAGGGGTGGGAAGAGAGAGAAGGGGTCGGGAGGGGTAGATTGGAGTAGGAGGGAGGGGGGAAGTAGATGGGGGTGGGAAGGAGGGGGGGGGCGTTTCTGTGAATAAAGTGACTTATCTATTAATATCTTTCAAGGAAACGTTTTAATATCGATAATAATAATTATAATCACGAGTAATAATAATAAGACGGTGACAAGTTCCCATACGCATGGAGTTAAGTCATCGTACTCAAGGGTTTAAGTCATCGTACTCAAGAGGGTTAAGTATATAAAGGCAATGTACTCGTGGTGGTTGGCCAGAGTCGCCACACATACAATTGAAAAACCTAAAACACATTTACCTCAGTAACCTTGACACAGCAGTTTACAGGCAATATGGATTAGATCGTAATTACACTGCGGGAGGTCAGCTGCCAATTCAATCTTATACTGGGTAATGGAGACGAATACATAACTACGGTACATTGACTCTCATCCCATTACTCCCCATTCACGGGTTATTTCCAGTCATCTAATGGTTCTCTATCAGGGAGATCACAAAGGGGAAATGTTGTCATTTGTCTATTAGAGGAAGATACTTAGGTCAGGTCAAAGGATGGTATATTCACTGAAGGCTCGCTGGAGATGCCCAACCTGAGGTAATTTTAACTGATGTTACGTCGATAAGTTAAATAATTTTTGGATTACCTGAAGATTTTCCCTCCCTTTCTTATGATTGGCTAACCTAACCTAACCTAACTTAACCTACCTTCACACTGATCTAACCTAAACTAACAACTTTTAAAATGAATTCGTTGGTGAAATGGCCAGGTGACCCCAGGTGACCCAAGGTGACTCTAAATAAGCTTAAGAAATCTTCTATTAAAAAGTCTGTCTCTCTCTCTCTCTCTCTCTCTCTCTCTCTCTCTCTCTCTCTCTCTCTCTCTCTCACGCGCTTTCTTTCTTTCTATCTCATACTTTCACACTTTCACTGAAACTTCCCCACACTCACACACACACTTTCTCTATCTCTCAATCACAGAATCACTCCACACTCGAATATTTTTTTCTCTTTCTTACTCTCATCCACATTCTCTCTCTCACTCTTTCACACACACGCGCACACACACACACACACACACACACACACACAGTGACGCAGGGGTTAAAGTTCTCAGAATAGTGACGTGAGTCTGACGGGTGCCGGGTTCGATTCCTCGCTGACAGCTGTTTGTGGGATGTTGATCTGAGAGAGAGAGGGGGGGGGGGGATACATAGAAAAGGGGAGAGAGAAAGAGGAAATTGAAGGAAGAGACAGGAAAAAGTGAAGTTGAAAGGAGAGTGATAAAGAAGGGAGGTAGAGAGAGAGAGAGACTGAGCGGTAGCGGTGTTGTTGGCTAGCTATTCTGGTGCTCGTGGGGATGTTGGTGTTCTTCTCACTCTCAGGGCTGGGCTGAGCTGGCCTGGGGGTCCTTCTGAGCCTCTCGCTCCGTAATACACTTTAACACTCTAATAACCAAACCCAAATGCACTTACGTAATGTCTTAATTAACCGATTTTAAGAGCGCCTCATCTAATCGGCACAGAGACGTCAGTTAATCGGTGGAACGGGACGTTTGATTGGGTTGTGTCATCTTCAGACTTGTTATGCAATGGTTTTCAATGAGAGGGAGGGGGTGTTGTCATTGGTGGCGTGTATGGTTGGGAGGTGGTTGTGAGGTTTTAGACGGATAAGGTTTAGAAAGTTAGAAGACACAGATACTGGATGATTAATGACTGTGTGTGTGTAGGAAAGGTGGTGGTCTGGGCGAGGGGTGCAACACAGCAACCTCGACCCAGATGCCCCGCTGTGGGTGCCAGTGCCAGTAGTACCCCCTTGGCGAGCCCTCAGTCTTCCCGCGCTCTCCGCTAGCGAACCACGCCCGCGCACGCCCATGTCCACGCCCATGTCCACGCCCATGCCAAAGAGAGGGAAAGAGGCAGCGACGATACCCGTGGTGGTCGTAGTAGTGGTAGCGGGAGGAGGAGAAGGTAGGAGGAGGTGGTGAGGGCGGAGCTGAGGGCCAGGGAGTGAGGAGGCATCCGAAGCCTGTGAGAAATATTTGATCGAAGTGCCATCGCAGTTTTGTTGTCTGGCCAGAGGCACTTGTGTGAGTGTCACTGGTGGAGGAGGGTGCCAGTGTGTGTGGCACTGTGGAGGGGATCAGGGGTCACCGCCTTTGTAAACAAGAGTGTAAAGACTGTTGGTGCGTTTATCCACTCACAGTGACTGGGAACACGAGCGACTGGAAAATACCGAGCAGTGTTTTTTGTTTGTCTTCCCTCGGCAGCAAATTAAAGACTGGTGATTTGTTTTTTCACTCAGAACGACAACAAAAACTGGAAGACATCGTACAGTTTTGATCGGGAAAATTAAAGAGCATCTTGACCCGCTCTATCACCCGTCGTCCGCCCCCTCACAGGAGTCAACACACCCACGTACCGTGTCTCAGTATATCGAGGTAAGCCGCCAGACCACACAGTACCCACAACACCCACGTAATAAAGTCCAAATTTTAAACAGCCAAGATTTATTTACAAAACTAAACCGAATTGTTCACGAAACATACCATCCAAACGATAATAATAATAATAATATTACCTACTGTACTAGGATGATGATAAACGGATCTAGAGAAGCGACGTATATATTATCCTGGTAAATCATACTTATAGCAGTGATAAAACCTTTGTGTTACATGAGGCATTGACAAGACCTCCTCTACAGTGTAACAATATGTGAACATTCCACAGTAGTTTGTAGCGAGATATTCAGGTAAACGTTGCCATGGCAGGTATATATCCCCCGTGACATTCCAGCAGCAGAAGGCACGTGTACTCTGCTCACGTTACTGGCGAGGGATCATTGTTTGCCTTGTGTGGCCGACGCGAACATAACTTTATCCTGACATCTCTCACCAAATTTTCCGACAGTTATGTTGTGTTGTGTTTCATCCACTAGTGTCTGTTTCTCCTTTCCTGTCACTATTTTTATCTTTTGGTTGTTTGTTTTACGTATTTTTACAAGAACTGACAGGAGTTACAAGCTGCGACCTGCCCAAGCAAGCGTCCCATACCTGTCACTTCTGAAACATCTTGACACGAAGAGATAAGACTGACCCTTCAACCTGTGTGTGTGTGTGTGTGTGTGTGTGTGTTAATTGAACCTAATGACCCACCCCACCTCACCTCACCTGACTGATAATGTTGTTTTTATTCATGAGTGGTGGATAAGCTTTGGTAAATACAGTTTAAACTTTTAATAAAGTAAACAGAATACAGTGTTATATACATTATGAACATTGGGTGTTTACATTTCATAGGCTGTATATTATCATGGAAAATATAAACTAATGTGTGTGTATATATATATCCCACCCAGACCTACTACCCCTCACCCATACCCTCCTATCCCCACCAAATCCCCCTATCCCTACCCAGACACGCCTCCCCCTACCTCCATCAAGACCCACCCCCTACCCTGTCCTTTTTTATAGAGGGGGTGAGTAAAGGGAAAGGGGCGACGATTTACATAATGCATTATAGGTTAGGTCTTAAGGTTGTCATTCGTGTTGGTTTAGTAATCTAGGTCATCAGCTGTTTGTTAATGCAGTGGGTCTTTTTTAGGGGCAGGGGGGAGGGGGGGTACAGGATGGTGATAATAATTCTTGTGTGAGACATTTGTTTATTTGTCAGTAAAGAGTAATGTTTGGTGTCGTGGATTCATTCTCTCTATCTCTCTTTGACTCTCTCTCTCTCTCTCTCTCTCTCTCTCTCTCTCTCTCTCAACCTTAACCTACATACATACATACACACACAACCTTAACCCACTAAGTATATATCACCACTTCCTTATTACTTACACGACAATGGTGCCTCCTGTCACCCTTGTCTTGTTGATTTTGGTAATGACTTGGTGATTCTTATTCGCGTTTTGTATATTCTTATTCGCGTATTGGTGATTCTTTTTCATATCTTGGTGATTCTTATTCGCGTCTTGGTGATTCTTATTCGTGTTTGGTGATTCCTAATCGTGTCTGGTGAGTCTTAATCGTGTCTTGGTGATTCTTATTCGTGTCTTGGTGATTCTGGTAAATACGGCGAATCTTGCCATGGTTTAAAAATTCTTGTGATGTTATGGTGATTCTTGTCGCGTCTTGGTGATTCTTGTTGTCTTCTTGATTCTGATAATGAATTGGCAATTCTTGTCGTATCATGGTGAAAATCGCCGTATTTGTGTAATAATCGCCGTATTTGTGTAATAATCGACGTATTTTAGTGATAACCGCCTTAATTTGGTAATAATATACGTATTTTGGTGATAATTAATCGTCGTATTTTGATGAAAATAGACGTATTGTATTGATAATCGTCGTATTTTTGCTATAGTCGCCTTTTTTGGTTATAATCTTCGTATTTTGTTGATAAACGATCGTATTTTAGTGATTTTCGTCGTATTTTAGTGATAATCGTCGTATTATTGTAATAATCGACGTATTTTGGAGATAATCGTCATATTTTGGTAATAATCACGTTATTTTGGTGACAGGGTAAGACATTATGAACCTTGGGGTGGGACAGGGGCCTTGACACAGATGGCTCTAATACGTAGCCAGGTGTGTATGGTAGTCTCTGATCTGACATCCCTCGTCTGTCACACCTGATTTGTCGTCGTCACCTCCCCACCATACCTCTCTACCACTGTATCTCCCCACCACACCTCTCTACCACTGTATCTCCCCACCACACCTCCCTACCTCCCATCACACCTCCACCTCCCATCACACCTCCTACCTCCCATCACCACCATCTATCCCACACCTCCCTACCTCCCCATCACACCTCCTACTTCCCCACCGCACCTCCTACTTCCCCACCTCCCCACCTCCTTATCACACTTCCTTCCTACCACACCTCCTACTTCCCCACCACACCTCCCCACCTCCTTATCACCTTCCCTACCTTCCTACCACCTCCTACCTCCCATCCACCTCCCTACCTCCCCATCCCACCTCCTACATAATGCCTCCCTACTCTCCATCCCACCTCCCTACCTCCCCATCACACCTCCTACTTCCCCCACCACACCTCCTACTTCCCCACCACCTACCCACCTCCTTATCACACTTCCTACCTTCCTACCACACCTCCTAACTTCCCACCACACCTCCCTACTTCCCCACCACACCTCCCTACCTCTCCATGCCTCCCATCCACCCCTACTCCTCATCACCCCTCTCTACCTCCCATCACACCTCCCAACCTCCCCATTACACCTCCCTACCTCCCCATTACACCTCCCTACCTCTCCATCACCTCCCTACCTCTCCATCCACCTCCCCATCCACACCCCTACCTCCTCATCACCCCTCTCTACCTCCCCATCACACCTCCCTACCTCTCCATCCACCTCCCATCACACCCTACCTCCTCATCACACCTCCCTACCTCCCCTGCCCCTCTACCTCTCCATCCACCTCCCCATCACACCCCTACCTCCTCAGCATCACCCCTCTCTACCTCCCCATCACACCTCCCAACCTCCCATTACACCTCCCCTACCTCCCCATTACACCTCCCTACCTCCCTTTACCCCCTCTACTCCCCATCCTCCCTACCTCCCACCACACCTCCCTCCCTCCCCAACACACCTCCCCATCACACATCCCTGTCTCCCCATCACACCTTCCTACCTCCCCATCACACCTCCCTACCTACCCATTACACCTCCTTATCTCCCCATCACACCTTATCTCCCCATCACCCCTCCCTACCACCCCTTCCCCAAACCCCATTCTGCCCATCCTCCCAAAACCTCATTTTCCCCAACCTCCCCAAACCTACCGACTCCTCCCCATCATCTTGTCAACCCTTTTACCCCTCAAGACTTGTTTACAATAACACGCCAGGGTGGAGGAGGAGGAGACGCGCCTTACCAAGTCTTCCTTCTACAGGTAATATTTATTCTTTATGTTGATTTTATTTATGTTGTTGTTACCACGTGACCGACACACCACTCTGGGCAGCTTCTTGTGCGTGTGAGTGGGTGTAGTGTACGTGCGTGTGGTGTGGAAGTAATGTGTAGGAATAGTTGTAGGTGTAGTGTGGATGTACTGTGGGTGTAGTGTGGGTGTAGTGTGGATGTAATGTGGGTGTAGTGTGATGGTAGTGTAAGCGACTGTCATCCACAGGCAGAAGTCTGGCGCCAGTTATCTTCTCAGTTCGCCACCACGGGCAGGAGATGGGTAGTAAGCTTTCGTGAAACCTAATTTTCACGAAGATGTCGCTCCGGGGTGGGCGACAAGAACTAACAAGTGCTGTTGTCTGCCTGTGGTGGCGCTGTTGACTGCCTGTGGTGGCGCTGTTGTCTTCCTGTGATTGCACTGTGTTAACATGAGTTGACTATATATATATATGCTGATAACCACAAGGAAAAAGAAAACACAAAGTTCCCAAGCGCTTTCGTGTAATTCACAGACTAAGGAGAAGTACACAACAAGATATATATATATACAGAGGGTGAGACTTGATCTCACCTCTCTGTAAAAAAAAAAAAAAATATATATATATATATATATATATATATATATATATATATATATATATATATATATATATATATATATATATATATATATATATATATATATATATATATATATATATATATATATATATATATATATATATATATACTATATATATATTCGTCCATCCTGCCTTGGCTCAGGAAATCTGAGGGGAATACCTGCATGAATTACCACTTGACGCTAAGGAAAAATTTTCCCTGAAGGTGCAAAACATTGGCTTCTGTTTACCTGGTGGGAAGGATGAAGCGTGTTATCAAGGAAGTAGGAGGAAGAGGAGGAGGACAAGGCAACGAAGAGAGGGAGAGAAAGGATTAGGTGAGAAGCAAATTTTGCGACAGGTGGAGAGAGAGAAAGGCAAGTAAAGAAGAAAGTAAGGAAAGGGAGGTTTAGAGGAGAGGTAGGAACGAGGTGCAAGAGAGACGGACAAACAGACAGGTGTGGAGGGGTTTACAACGTTCTTAATTTACCCCTCCCTCTCTCCCTCCCGTCTCTCCCTCCCGTCTCTCTCCTCCCTTCTTCTCTCCATTTCCCCTCCCTCCCTCTCTCCCCTCTCCCTCTCCTTCCCCCTCTTTCCCTCCTCCCTCCCATCTCAGTGGTAATTCACCTTACTCATACTTTATTCATGGCTCTTGAACAGCCACGTGTCTCTCCTCGCTTACTCATCTCTGTGTCTTCCGCTTTACCCAGCAGTCCGTGTGTGTGTGTGTGTGTGTGTGTGTGTGAGTCATGGGGACACGTTTACTCGTTTCCCCTCTTCTATTTTCCTCTATTTCCTCTTACCCAGAACCACCCCTACCATACTACCCCCAACTCAAATAACTTTCCCCAACACTCACAACCCCTTACACGTACCCATCCCTACAGTGCACCCCCATACACCCCTCCTTCTTATGCCTCCTTATACCCTTCCCAACACTTGGCCCTTACACCCTTCCCCAATACCTACTACCCACCCTTCCTCCAACATCATACATCCCTCTACACCCTAACCCAGCACCCTACACCCCTTAACACCTCCCCTAACACACTTACACCCCATCCCTACCCCCCTAACACACTGCTAACACACCCTTACCCCTAACACCCACCCCTACCCCTAACACCCACCCCTACCCCTAACACCCCACCCCTACCCCTAACCTCTATTTTGCCTCTAACACTCACCCTTTCCATGATACCTTACACCCCTACACATATGGAGAGACACGTGTATCTTAGTATGTAAGTTTAAGATGTGTTTGATCTTTAGTATTTCTCCTTGTGCATATGTGTCACTCCATGGGGTTTGTAGCAGAACTGCATTATGTGGCGCTGAGGCGTGGGGTGGAGGCACAGGTGTGTTGCTGAGGTGGAAAACTTTGGGGTGGTGAGAGTGTGCCAGTGGGAGGGGCACCAGGTCATCGTGCTGGGGTGGGAGGGACTTCCAGGTGTGTTTGGGGGAGAATGGTGTGAGATGGAGAGAACTGATTGTGACAGGGTGTGAGGAGGCTTGGTGTGTGGTGAGGTGTTGGGGAAGGGGGTGAATTAGAGGGCTGGGTGTGTTGTGAGGGGTGGAAGGACTTTGGATGTGTTGTGAGGAGGGTGTTGTGAGTGTGGAGAGGGCTTTGGGTGAATGGGGGGGGAAGGGGGTGTTTGGGTGTGTTGTGGGGGTGTTTGGGTGTGTTGTGAGGGTGAAGGGGGTGTTTGGGTGTGTTGAGAGGGAAGCGGGTGCTTGGGTGTGTTGTGGGGGTGAAGGGGGGTGTTTGGGTGGTGTGAGGAGGCGTGGGAGGAGTGTGGTGTGGGGGGTATATAGTGTGGGAGGAGTGTGGGGGCGTGGGAGGTATGTAGTGTAGGAGGCGTGAGAGGAGTGTAGTGTGTGGGGGGGGGGGCATCTGTACAAGCCACACTCATCCATAATTGAGTCTTGACAATGTTTCATTAAATATGGATTTATACTTCATCAATAGAATTATTCACACACACACACTCTCGTATATATGCGTGTGTGTGTGTGTGTGTGTGTGTGTGTAGAAGGTTCCACACTGCTTAAACCAACAACAGAATCGTCTAAAAATAAAACACAAAAACAAAATATTTCCTCCACTCTTAATACACATTAAAACATATTTACGTCCACAAGTAACAATCAAAACATAAAGAAAACAACCCATGACGTAGTAAGAAATGAACCTGAATCACTCGTTCTTTCCAGACAGTGAATGAGACTCGAGGCCAGCTGGCATTCCTTCTTACAATTGTTATACTGAAGCAACTTTATGGGACCTTTACTGACCTGGAGTCCTTGCTGGTGTCATTGAGTTTAGGGTCTTGTTGATATGAGAGCTCTTGAATGTTTTTGTTTTTACCTCAAGAAGTGAGAGTCTCTAGGTTTATTGAGACAGTGGTGTGACAGTAGTGGTATGAGAGTGGTGGTGTGACAGTGGTGGTATGACAGTGGTGTGACAGCGGTGGTGTGACAGTGTTGTGAAAAACAATAATTAATGCTTACCAAGTTGTGAATTACTTGGAACACACACACAGTTTTTCTTTCATCCATTCTTTGTCTGTCTCTTTCTTTCCTAAAGTGAGTTAGATGGTAATCAAGATGGATTTTGTCACTGAAGCGTCATTTATGACAGTTTCTTTGTACTTAAATAGTCATAAGTAAGTCTATATCCCGTGTAAGTAGGAAAATCGACAGTGTTATAACCTAGATGTTACTTATAAATTAGATGTTACTTTTACATTATAAATTTCCATGAGGTAATTTATGAGTTGTTTTCAAGAAGCTGTAGTTCTCGAAAGGTTCTGCCAAGGCGGTAGTGTTGTTATTTACTTTGTATTATGCTGGCTAAAAAAAACTGTTTTAATTTCAGTAAGAGATAATTAATATCTATATATATATATACAAATTCAAGCAACTTACTGGGTGAATATCTTCCTGAAGGAGGTGGCAGTTCGTCAAGGGAGGGAGTGTGTGTGTGCGTCAATCTGACTTAACTCCTGACGGTGTAAATATATTTTGTGACGTGGCAAATCGAATTGGGAATCTGAGAGCGAAAACTTGGTGGTGGATTCCCGTCATTTGGTTCGTGGAGGTGTAATGTGACCTTGTTCTTCCTCTTCCTGACTATGGTGATGATGGTACGATGTCTCTCTCTCTCTCTCTCTCTCTCTCTCTCTCTCTCTCTCTCTCTGCACACTCTTGACTTCCCTAATCAGTTCCTCTTAATCTCCACCTCTTCTTTTTCCTCTTCCACCCTCTCCTTCCTCTTCCACCATCTTCTACCTATTTTTCTTCTTCCACCATCTCCTCCTCCTCTCCTTTCTCTTCCATCTCCTCGTCCTCCTCCCTCTTCCACTCTCTCCTCCTCATCTTCCTTCCTCTTCAACCATCTACTCCTCTCCCTCTTCCACCCTCTCTTCCTCCTCCTCTTACTATAAACAGAGGTGGCCGTCAGAGTTACCTGCCCCCAGTATCACAGGTGACCTACACTAATATTTAGAGGAATCTTCACTGTGTTTCTCTGGTGAAGGTCACGGGATGGATGGGGGAGGGAAGGGAGGAAGGGAAGGTGGGAGGGAAGGGAGGGAGGGAAGGTGGGAGGGAAAGGAAAAGTTAGAGAGGGAAAGAGGAAGGGAGTGGAAAGGGAAGGTTAGAGAGGGAAAGAGGAAGGAAGGAGAACAGGAGGGAGGGCGAGAGAGAGAAGGAAGGTGAGACGAAAGGAGGGAAAGGGAAACTTAGAGAGAGAGAGAGTTAGTTGGATAAGTTAAGATATTAGGAGAGACAGTGGTGATGTAAGAGATGGTGAGGGAGATGGATTAAGAGGAAGGAAGGGAGGGAGACGATAATGAAAGAGGAATGGAGGGAAATAAAGAAAGGGGGAGGGAAGGGGGGTTTGAATTTGGTCTGCGTAATGTTGTTTTGTTGACATTAATGGAAGGTCAGGTGATTAATTGAGGTAGAAAGGGGGGAGTGATGATAGGAGAGAGAGAGAGGATTGATGAGAGGTAGGGATGAAGGAAAAGGGAGTTAGGGGGGACAGAAGAATGATGAAACGTGGGAGAGGAGAGGAGTAGTGAAGAGGTAAGAAAGAAAGAGAGGAGAAGGAGGGAGAGGGGAAGGAAGAGGTATTGAAGCTCACGTATATAAGACTGTTTTGGTAACGTCAATGTTTCTTTCAACACCAAGAAGTTGGGTAAGGGAAGAGTGAAGAGGGAGGGAATGGTAGAAGAGAGAGAGAGAAAGCAGGACGAAGATGAGTTAAGAGGCAGAGGGAAGGAGGAAGGAAGCAAGAAAGACAGGGAGAGGAAAAAAAAGAGGGATCACAAGGAGAGGAATGAAGGGAGAGGGGAAGAGGTAGGCGGGGGAGAGTGAGAAGCGAGGCAGGATGGTGATAAGACCTGTCTGAGGTGCTCTGCGGGGCCAAGATGTTTCACTCTAACATTAACACGAGTCACCCCTGCCATATGTAGAAGATCCTGGAGTGTACACAGCTCTGTATAAATGATAGATAAAGGAAACTTGACCCGTGGGTGTGATATATAACTTTCCTGTGACTCTAAACAAATCTATCTTTAGGAGAGATTTGTTTTATGTATTGTGTAAATATTTATAACATGGTGGCAGTGGTGGGATTAATAATGGTGGCAGTGGTGGGATTAATAATGGTGGCAGTGGTGGGATTAATAATGGTGGCAGTGGTGGGATTAATAATGGTGGCAGTGGTGGGATTAATAATGGTGGCAGTGGTGGGATTAAGAATGATGGTGACGGTAGTGGGATTAATAATGATGGTGGCAATGATGGGGTTTATAATGGAGGGAGTTATAAACAAGACCTCATGACTCCTTTTTGAGATATTGTTAATCTTCGTTTTCCTTATCACTTTCTCTTCCTGGCAGATGTTGGATGGTAGTTGGCACTGTCACCATGCCAACACTGTCATAGCAGCAGCGACGACAGTAACACTGCCTTCACTATCATTACCTACTACTGGCACTTGGCACATATCTAGACTACTAGTAATACTTGGCACTTGTTTCTCCCAGCAGACACTTGAGTCGAGTGTGGCACTGGCACCATGACCACGCTGGCCAGACGCAACTCCTCCATCCACAAGGTCCGCGAGTACCAGCTCAATAAGGTCAGTACTCAACTTCCTCTTAACTATTGTTTGATGTACGGTCGTTATGGTGAGTCGTTAAGTTTGTTGTTATCTCCCGAGTCAGGACACAGGAGGTAAATCATCGGTGAAGTTAAGCACCGTTGGGAGCGGTTACTACCTGAGGCCAACTGTCAAAAGAAAACCATGTTGGTATTAGGAGTAACTCGCTAATACAGATTGGTGTCCATAACAGTGTCTGGTCTACTCTCCCTAGCAACGATGGGAGACGTGGCGCTGTAGTAAATTATATACATACATACATACATACATACATACATACATACATACATATACTCCCACTCATATATGAGGAACTGTAACGATTTGGAGATATTTGGTCTTTGTTATTATGATTAGTGGAAGGAAATTGGACAAAATTCATAATATTTTCCCTGCCGTCTACGAGTACTTGTTGTGAAGCCCCAGTCATTATATCTCTCCCCATCTGTGCAGTTGGGGGTTGATAAGCTCCGAAATCTTACGTGTGACTAGTGACAGCCCTCATATACCATGGTCTCATATTGTTTCCCACAAAGTATGCACAGATTGTTGTTTTAGGTACTTACATACGGCCACGGGGGTATGTTTGTCTTGTGTGTTATAAAGAGATAATCTTTCACTATCTTCCTCACATTGTTTGTATTGTAATTAGCTATTTAATATATGCAGTTCATGATCATTTGAAATTTAATGGCATTTGTATCCAGCCTCAGAAGTAAGTCGTAAATTTATTATTATTATTATTTGTTATTATTTATTATTATTACTATTATTAGTAGTAGTAGTAGTATTATTGATCATTATTATTGTTATTATTTACATTATACTAACAACAGTCGCTCAGTTCTCAATAGCAAATAATAATGCAGCCATTAGTCGCCAGGGTGGAGGAGCTCAGATGCGTCACAGTCAATCAGACTCGGAGTTAGGTGAGGACAGCCCAACCCGCCCTTAGCAATACTTGGAGCTGGGCGACCATGCCAATTAGAGTTTGTGAGTCAGGTCAGAGAGCCAATTAGGGTTTTGGGAATCCTCTCATTTGAGGAATCCCAGTAACGGCTCTGATTATTATTGGTTGTCTTTGGTTCACCTAAAGAAAGTCAGATTCTGAAGTTTTCTTACCGGTGCTAACGAGGCCGATTCTTGTTGGCGCCAAAATGATGATGTCGATAATAATAACAATAATAATAATAATAATAATAATAATAATAATAATAATAATAATAATAAAGAAAAATAAGAATAAAAATGAAATTGTTAGTGAGTGAGAGAAAGAGAGAGCGACAGAGGAGGGAAAAACAACTAAAGATAGATCAAGAATGAACATCGAAAAGTCAAGTTTCTATTTTAAGTGAGACTGAGGGAAGGCCTCTGGGGGCGACCTTAGTTGAGGGGAAGAGGAGAGGGATCGAAGAAGAGGAGAGGAGAATGGGAGAGGGATGGGAGAAAAGAGGAAGGGGGGAGGACCTGAAGGGAAAGAAGACGGAATAAAATAAAAAGTAGGAAGGGGGAACTAACAGGAGGAGACGGGATAGAGGGAGGAGGAGGAGGAGAGAGATAGGAGGGAGAGGAGACGAGAGGATGGACGGAAGGGGGAAGGGTAACAGGGAGGAGATAGAGGATGATTGGAAGGAAGAGGACGAAGAGTAGAAGGAAGAGGAGAGGAGAGTGGGAAGAACTGATGGCAGGGGGAAGAGAGACGGACGGAAGGGGGTAGATAGGTAGGTAGATAGACATTAAAGTTTTTTGAAAGTTTTATGCAAAGGATAATAATAAAAGTGTATATATATATATATATATATATATATATATATATATATATATATATATATATATATATATATATATATATATATATATATATATATATATATATATACAGGGTGTCCCATAAATTTCCATACATAGGAAAAATAAACCTTTTTATATGAAAATCCATTTTTATTTATATAATATGCTCTACATGACTACCATTCTGTTGAAAACACTCTTCAATGCGTGTCCTCCACTGCTGAAGAACACGTTCAAGCACAGCTGGAGTTATGCTTGTAATGGCGTTGGTGATACGTTGCTTGAGATGATTTATGTTTTGTATCTTTTCCTGATACACCATGGCCTTCAAATGCCCCCAAAGGTAAAAATCAAGTGGGGTAAGGTCTGGGGATCTGGGAGGCCACTCCACAGGACCACGCCGACCAATCCAATGTTAAAAACCATATGTATGGAAACTTATGGGACACCCTGTATATATATATATATATATATATATATATATATATATATATATATATATATATATATATATATATATATATATATATATATATATATATATATATATATATATGTATGTATGAGATATGAGTAACTAATTCTAGAACTACCACACAGAGAATGAAAACTGCACACTTAACCGAATTACAATATAACCAGAAATATCCAGCTTAACCATTTGTGGACTAGGCTAACAGTAATAGAAGTACTGTACTGTACATGTACGTAGCCTACAGTATTGCAGAGTAGGCAAAATGTCATAATGGGGTTTAAACAAATGGTACTTCTTGGCAGCTCGAGGGACGTAAGTGAACTCTGACTTCATTTATGTTACAATGTATTTTGAATTTTTACGCTAGGTTTGTTTCAAAAAGGTTGTAACAGAGGTCTCCTAATCAAGAGCAGATATTAAACACCAATAGTAGCCTGACAAGAAAAATTAACAAGCAAACTAATGTAACAGATGGCTATGCCACTCACTACTCAGTGACATTACGTCATATAATGCATTAGTTGATAGTGAAATTTCGTCTCTTGTTATAGCTTTTGGTGTATCACTATACGAAAGGAAAATTTTATTTCTTTAATATGATTATACAATACATTTTATGAACATACAAATTATTAATGGGTGTTCTATGTCAATAATTGAAAATTTAAAAACAAAATCTCTTATAGCAGACAATTTCTCTTGGAGCAGCGTTTGGCAATAACCTCTCCCAAGACAAATTTTCTCACCGAATGTAATTGATACTAATCAGTGTTTATCTTTTATTGTTTTTAAAACAAATCTAACGGCTATTTAAGATAAATCAAGTAAAATTGGTAAAAACATATGCTATTTGTCTGATGACGTACTTTTAGTGAGCTAAAATGTATCAACCCGATTTATATAATTAAAATTTCCATATACTGGAAGTATCTGTCATATTATTGATTGCGTCGTAGTCAAGAAGATTTCTAATGCGTGACCTTTTCACGCAAATTCTTCTCGCCAGCTTCGGTCATGCTTTTTATTTAATTGATTAGATAATTCATTAGATAACTACATTATCTGGCATGGTGATAAAGTAACGATATAATTTTTGCAAAACTTCAGTGCTCTAGATTTACTAAGTTTTGCTTCCACTGGGCAGACGTCACATCCTCCTCCTGAGCAGTTGCTTCAGGTTTATAAAGGATTCACTTGTCCTAACTTGGAGTACTGCTGTCATATCTGGTGTGGTTCTTCTTCTGCCCAACTGTTAGATTGAGTGGAATCAAAGGCATTTCGTCTTAATAACTCTCCTGCTACAGTCAATAATATATCTTCCCTTTCTCTTCTCCTCGATGTTGCTTCACTCTCTTACAGGTACTTTAACGGGCAATGTTCGGTGGCTTTGGTACCGCCGGGAAGGCAGTGGGCTCGTAACACTCGCCTTGCCCGCGGAGCCCACCGTTTCTGTGTGGATGTCGGTCACTAGAATAAATAACCCGTTTTATTACCTGTTTTACTCACACAGCCAAACTGTGAAATGCTCTGCCCTCTGTGATTCCATCCTCATACAATGTCTCACTACAAAAAGCTGGTTTTCCGGCATCTTCGTGGTGTAGATTAACGTACTCTTTCTCCTCTATTTTGTACTATTTTTTTCTTGTCCCGTTGTGGGTCGACAACCTGTGCACGGGTGAATTATACCCTATAATTTTTTTTTGCATATTTATTATTAAACAATACGAAGAAAATAAGCAGAAAGGTACGAATATTTACGAAAATTTTAAGATTGATTTTATCTTGATAAAACTTCGAGAGTAATTCGTAGAGCCGTAGAGCAAAATGTCTGGAGGACTTAGTACATACCTGTATTTGTACAGAAGTTATAGACAAATTTCTGATGAGCTCTATAGTTCAAGTAAATAATTTATAGCAGTTAAAGGAGCTTTGTATAGTATTTAGGGCAGTCAGAGCAGCTGTGTATAGAGATAATGTATAGTGTACTCAGAGCAGCTATGTATAGAAACAATATATAGAGTAGCTATGTATAGAGGCAATATTTAGAAAAGTTAGAGGAGCTATGTATAGAGGCAGAATATAAAGCAGTTTAGGAACTATGTATAGCTAATATATATTTAGCTCCATCTTGTACTGTGTGTATGTGCGTGTGTGTGTAGTTTAGCTATTCTGGGAGAGTGTGGGAGAGTGTCCGCGGCTAGGTTCTGGTGAGCTGTTTCGTGGGTTTCTCTCTCTCTCACACCCTGTTTTTTCTCTCACTCTCTTTGCTTATCTCTTTTTCCTGCGCGTATGTGTTCTGCGTTCTCACTACAATACCAACAAACCTGAGAACTTCCACTAATAAGCACTTTGAGTTCACTTCTCTTCTCACGTTCCTTAAAATGAACACTGCGTACGGACAAATCTTAAGCGCTCAGAACTGCCCCCTCTCTCTCTCTCTCTCTCTCTGTTTTTTTTTACTTCAACCAAATATAACCCCAGAATTGTTGACCCTCGTAAAAAAAAAAACCGCCCAGAGAACGAACACCGGGAGTTTTATTTTTAAACGTTTACGTCATGCGTTTTTGTGTGTATGGTTTAGGCCTATAAGCGTCTGTTTATATCGTCAAGGTGCTTCTACCATTTAAGTGCCGGTGAGTCACATGATCAGCTATTGTTACCTGCAGGTCTTACAGAGTGACGAGGTATAAGAGGCCTATCGAGTAACCTGAGTGAGGCGGTATATAGGCCTATCAAGTGACCTGAGTGAGGCGGTATATAGGCCTATCAAGTGACCTGAGTGAGGCGGTATATTGGCCTATCAAGTGACCTGAGTGAGGCGGTATATTGGCCTATCAAGTGACCTGAGTGAGGCGGTATATTGGCCTATCAAGTGACCTGAGTGACGTATCGCGTGACCTGATGTTAGGATTGGTATGATTTGATTAACATTAGGTTAGGAGTAATTAGTTTAAGATAGGTTAGGTTAAGTTCGGAATCGGTTTGAAACGAGAAAGGTAAATGAAACCCCGAATTCAATATTTTTTTTATATATATAATTTGAATCATAGAATTAACAAATAGGCGTATTTTTTTTTTTGGTGACATCTTACAGTTTATAATTATCTCTCTCTCTCTCTCTCTCTCTCTCTCTCTCTCTCTCTCTCTCTCTCTCTCAGCTATTTCTTTTGACGTTGAGGTGTGTTGTGTGTTACTGTCTCCTCCTCTTTCCCGCCTTTCCCCTCCCTCCTCCTCCCCTCTTCTCCTTCTCCACCTCTTATCCTCCTGCTACTTCTTTGTTTCCTCCTCCCTCCTGCTACTTCTGTTCCTCCTCCTCCCTCCTTACTTCTGTTCCTCCTCCTCTTGTTACTTCTGTTCCTCCTCCTCTACTACTTCTGTTCCTACTTCTGTTCCTCCTCCTGCTACTTCTGTTTCTGTTCCTTACTTCCTCCTCCTGTTCCTACTTCTGTTCCTCCTCCTGCTACTTTTTTTCCTCCTCCTGCTACTTCTGTTCCTCCTGCTACTTCTGTTCCTCCTCTTCTTCTGTGCTCCTCCTGCTACTTCTGTTCCTCCTGCTACTTCTTCTGCTTTCTTCCTCCTGCTACTTCTGTTCCTCCTCCTGTTCTGTTCTCCTCCTGCTACTTCTGTTCTTCCTGCTACTTTCTCCTCCTCCTGCTACTTCTGTTCCTCCTCTGCCTGCTACTTCTGCTTTCTCCTCCTCCTGCTACTTCTGCTACTTCTGTTCCTCCTCCTCTGCTACTTCTGTTCCTCCTCCTCCTACTTCTGTTCCTCCTCCTGCTACTTCTGTTCCTCCTCCTGCTACTTCTGTTCCTCCTCCTTCTACTTCTGTTCCTCCTCTTCTCCTCCTCCTCCTGCCTGCCTACTTCTGTTCCTCCTCCCTCCTCCCTACCCTCCTCCTACTACTTCTGTTCCTCCTCCTCCCTGCTACTTCTGTTCTCCTCCTTCCTGTTCCTCCTGCTACTTCTGTTCCTCCTCCTGCTACTTCTGTTACTTCTGTTCCTCCTCTCCTGCTACTTTGTTCCTCCCCTGCTACTTCTGTTCTCCTCCTGCTACTTCTGTTCCTCCTCCTACTTCTGTTCCTCCTCCTCCTGCTACTTCTGTTCCTCCTCCTGCCTCCTCCTCCTTCCTGCTACTCTCTGTTTCCTCCTCCTCCTGCTATTCTTGTTCCTCCCTCCCTCTACTTCTGTTCCTCCTCCTCCTCCTGCTACTTCTGTTCCTCCTCCTGCTACTTCTGTTCCTCCTGTTTATTCTGTTCCTCCTGCTACTTCTGTTCCTCCTCCTGCTACTTCTGTTCCTCTCCTCCTCCTGCTACTTCTGTTCTCTCCCCTCCTCCTGTTACTTCTGTTCTCTCTCCTTCTGTTCCTACTTCTGCTTCCCTCCTCCTGCTACTTCTGTTCCTTCCTCCTTCTGTTACTTCTGTTCCTCCTCCTGCTACTTCTGTTCCTCCTACTACTTCTTACTTCTGTTCCTCCTGTTCCTCTACCTGTTCCTACTCTGTTCCTCCTCCTACTTCTGTTTCTCCTCCTACTTCTGTTCTTCCTCCTCCTGCTACTTCTGTTCTCCTCCTGCTACTTCTGTTCCTCCTCCTCCCTACTACTTCTGTTCCTCCCCTTCTGTTCTACTACTTCTGTTCCTCCTCCTCCCTGCTCTCAGTAATAAGCCTGTGTACCAGGTATACGCCACAGGTGGGCTGGTTATGCGCCAGCGCGTGAGTCATCCACGCCTCCCGGCGCTTCCACATATCACGCCCAGACACACACACACACACACACACACACACACCCGCGCCTACCACACGTACACCACGCCACACGACACGCCCACCACACGCTCACTGCGGCACGTACACCACCACCCACCACACGCACCACACCACACGCCCACACCACGCTCCACCACGCACCACGGGCACCACACGCCCACCACGTTCACCGCCTACCACACATACCACGTACACCACGCCCACCACACGTACACACCACGCCCACCACACGTTCACCACGCCTCACACGTACACCGTCCACCACACGTTCACCACGCCCACCACACGTACACCACGCCTACCTCACACACGTACACCACGCCCACCACACGCACACCACGCCTACCTCACGTACACCACGCCCACACGTCACCGCCTATCACACGTACACCACGCCCACCACACGTTCACCACGCCTACCTCACGTACACCACGCCTACCTCACGCACACCACGCCCCACCACACGTTCACCACGCCTACCACACGTACACCACCTCCACCCACCACGCACCACGTCCACCACACGTTCACCACGCCTACCACACGTACCACGTCACCACCACGTACCACGTCCACCACACGCACACCACGTCCACCACGTACACCACGCCTCACTCCCACGCACACCACACTACCCCACGTTCACCACGCCTACCCACACGTACACCACGCCTACCTCACGTACACCACGCCTACCTCACGTTCACCACGCCTACCACACGTTCACCACGCCTACCTCACGTACGCCACGCCCACCACACGTTCACCACGCTTACCTCACGTACACCACGCCCACCTCACTGTCACCACGCCTACCACACGTACACCACGCCCACCACACGTACACCACGCCCACCTCACTGTCACCACGCCTACCACACGTACACCACGCTCCTCCCCTCCCCTCTCTCGCCTTTCCCTCCGTCATTCTACCACAAAAAATAAAGCTGTCATAACAGTCAAGATTATTAATGGTTGTTGTTGCAGGTGTGTGTGTGTGTGTGTGTGTGTGTGACGCCGCCTCAGCTGGTCATCGAACTCTGTTCCTACCGGTCATGGTTAACTGGTAGGAAACAAAGAGTCAGCATAAATGGATTAAAGTCAGACTGGGGTGCGGTCAAAAGCGGAGTTCCCCAGGGATCTGTATTAGGCCCTCTGCTGTTTGTTATATTCATTAATAATCTTGATTTAGGCATAACTAGTAGGATTAGTAAATTTGCAGATGATACCAAAATGGGGAGAGTGATAAATTCAGACAGTGACTTTGAACACCTTCAAAGAGATCTAGATACTTACATGAGTGGTCAGTAGACTGGCAAATGAATTTGAATACTGATAAATGCAAGGTACTACAGATAGGGAAGACGAATACAAACGTTAAGTATAAACTAGGTAATACGGAAATAGAAAACTCAGTTTGTGAAAAAGATCAGGTGTATTTGTTAGCAACGACTTGAAACCTAGAAAACAATGTATTAGCGTTCGCAACAAGGCAAACAGGATTCTGGGTTCATATCTAGGTCTGTGAGTAACAGAACTGTTGACGTTATCTTGAAACTTTACCTAGCATTAGTGAGGCCACACATGGATTATGCGGTTCAGTTCTGGTGTCCTTATTATAGAATGGACATAGATTCTTTGGAGAGAGTACAAAGAAGAATGACAAAAATGATCCATAATATTAGAAACCTTCCATATGAAGAAAGACTGAAAAGCTTAGGCTTACATTCATTAGAGAGGCGTAGAGTTAGGGGAGATATGATAGAGGTGTACAAGTGGGTAAGTGGGATTAACAAGGGTAAAATGGAAGATGTTCTGAAGCTCCGTAATAACGAAATAACTAGAACAAACGGCTTTAAATTAGATAAATTCCGATTCAGAAAGGATATAGGCAAGCACTGGTTTGGTAATAGAGTTGTGGATATGTGGAATAGACTACCGAGTGCTATAGTAGGATCGGGGACGCTAGGGAGCTTCAAGACGAAGTTGGATAGGCACATGGAAGTGCTGGGATGGGTGTGAAAGGGATCTGCCCTGTATGGGCCAGTCGGCCTCCTGCAGTATCCCACTTTCTTATGTTCTTATGTTATGTTCTTATGTTCCTCAACCATTTCAAGCAGTAATCAGAGTAGAATGAGGTGAGGAGTTTGTGATATGACCGTAAGGAACCCCCATATTCTCACCAGTGGTATGGAGGAGAGGTCCTTGGGAGGGGAGAGGTCATGGGGAGGAGGTCATGGTGCCTGGTGCCTCGTATAGAATGTTCCAGCCTTTGCTAGCTCGTGTGTGTGATGCTGCTCGAAGGCGCTCGTGTGTCTGCCGCCTTAGTCACAACATCCTGCTGGCGGCTCCTCGTTGTCGTGTCTGAGTCAAAGTCTATTACCAGAGTATTTTGTGTTGTGTACTGCAACAGTGTTCCATCACACCCCAGTCTCGGATGTTGCGTCATGCTGCCTGATGGGCATCATGGTGTGTGCCTTCACGATGGTACACACCCTCGGCCAACACCACAGGTTACATCAGCCTGGGGTAGACGATGACAGGTTTTTCTCTCTCTCACATGTGGTCAGTGCTGGCAGGCGGCCACGGTCACAAGACCTGCTGGTTACGCCCGATGCTCAATCGACCCTTGAAGGTCGTCTGAACTTGGCCTCTACTGTACACTTGAAAAGAGACACAAAAGTGATTTAAGAGACATGTTATGAAGGAGTAGTTATGTGGCAGGGAAAGATAACAATCACCTTTCTTGTTCTTTCATCAAAAGAATGATTATATTTAATTTGTTTTGTTGAGTTATTTTCATATAATATCAACATAATACTGATTTGTCTTCGTAGTACAACATTATAATATTTCAAATGGTAATATACCATGACATACAATAAACAAAATAATTCACTTTCACTGCATAATGTATAAAAAAATAGTACAGTATATGGTTCAGTGTACTCTATGACTATGTGGCACACGACCTGTAAACGTTTTTGCGCTTCGCCTTCCACAGGACGCAAAGGGGTGTCCAATAAACTAGTCCTCTCGCGGGGCAAATCTGAAATCTGAAACCACCTTGAGCAAGAGGTGGGGGGCTGTTAATCACCCGTCTGAGGCCAAAAGGTGTGATGGTATTTTTTAAACGTATTGCTGTTAAGGCAGAGCAGATGGTCTCTACTAAATTAGAAGCAAGGGCAGTAACAGCTACATAATCTACGAGAGTTGTTGCTGCTAAATCCAAGGTCCATCCAAACTTTGGTAATACCAGAACCCTTTGCAACATGATAAAGAACGATCACTATTATATTTCATCACTTACGGAAAATTGTAAGCGGTTTACTTCTATAATAATCTCTTAAAGGCTTAAACTGTGCCTTTCTCCACCTCTTCTCTGTGTACCGAGAGAGACACAAGGGCAGCAGGTAGCTGAGGGCTGTCATAATACAGTTTTTATAACATTGTGTACTGCGTCATTTTCTTTAATTTTGAACAGTACTAATCTATTATCAAGTTTAATATATTATTGAATATACCTCCTATTTTACAACCTTTATTATTTTTTAAATCACTCGTATAAAATAGATAATGTTTTCTTTGTTCATGTGTGAATGACATTGATATATGGGATTAGAACATATGGCGGACACGTTTTCTGTTTTAATAGAATGGTGTTTTTATATAAGGCTCGCGTTGAAGTTTATTGTACAGTACTCTATCATATATTCGTAGTTACTTTATTTGAATTTTTATTTGATATATTTTCAATTATTTCATCACACCCATGGACACGGTATACTATGCTTAAGAAACTTTTATAACTCTAACAGTACAATTTTTTTCTAAGATTCTATTCTTATCTAATGTGATTGAGCTCCCCACACTACTTTCCATCTAGTGGCCGCTACAGGAACAGATTGCATGGGAAAGCCTATTTGTAGGTCATCCTTGTGTTCGGGGATATTATTAAAAGAAACATTACTTCATATAGTAAAGTAAGTTTATTGCTATTTATATATTTATCTCTATATCTGTATTTAGCGGTATTTCTATCAATTTATCTAACTATAGCCTACTCAAACAGACCACCTTCCTCACACACTAAATAATTCCCTGAGGACAAGTTAAATTATCCTACAAGTTACTAAACCTCAAACCAGCAACTGGAAGTTCAATAATAAAACATAAAGAATGTGAACTGTGAAAACCTTACACCTCCCCTCTAACTTTTGACGTAAGCACTGGGAATAAATAATATGCATCCTTGAGTTTGGGCAGGAAAAAAATAAAATAAAAGTTAATTTATCTTAACTCAGAAACGACCTCAAGGTTGAGATATTTTTAAACTGTTATTTTTTAATCTTATTTTTATCTTTTTTTTTTTTACTTGTGATGAACTTTATTTTTTTCTTTCGATTTTTCTTATTTTATTGTTGTTTTATATTCATGGTGACTTATTCCGTTTTCATTATTATTTCTTCTGTTATTATTATTATTAGCATTATTATTAGTTATATTTTTATCAATTAAATTTGTTTAATATGTTTATTATCAATCTATCTGTTTATTGTCTGCGTGTCTCTTTTTATTCTTTCTCTGGCTGTCTGTCAGTCTAGATATATTCAGTATATTGCAATCTGTCTCATTTACGTCTAATATTCATTCTTCCTGTTTTATGCCTAACAATCTATTAGTCTATCTACTTTTGTCTACACATCTACTACTGTACACTTAAGTATTCACGTATCTAATTCGTTTATGAAATCAATTTTAAAACGTACACATACATACATACATACACAGTGTTATAACAAATTTAAAAATTACCAAGACCAGGTCACGCACGTCGCCAGCAGGAGAGGACAGATAAGAGATCATGGTAACTCCCTAAAGCATTCACAAGAAAACTAACACAAACTTTTAGCGGAAGGGCATGAGGTTTTATGCTATATTTAGCAGGATGTCACATTGAAAAGAAGCTAAAGCAGGTAAATATAGAGGGAGTTATTTCTGTTTCTTTAGAGAGAGATGAAGGGAAAAAAGTTAATTGAATTTTCAAGTATGAATATCTCGACGTTTGCCAGCCAGCCAGGGGGAAAATGGACGCCAAGTCTTAAAATATTCTCCAATTCGTTTTTCTCTTTCGCAGTTTTTTTTTTTAAATATGGACTTTACTTCCTGACTGTATACCCTATATATTACAGTTGTATAACATATTTTGTATGAAGTGAAATTATAGTGATTATATATATATATATATATATATATAATCCCCATAATTTTACTTCATACGACAAAATATTCTTTGCAACTGTAAATATTTATTTATTTGTGTATTTATTTTTCTTTCTTTAGATATTTATATTATTATATATTTATTTATATTTAATATTTTGATAATTCAGGGTTCTGGGCTATACTGTAGAGGTGTGGCGGGCTAGAATGGATCCGGGGTGAGGGGACTAGGGGTAGAGTAAGTTCGACTAGAGGAAAACTTTGCCTTGCCACTCGGCCACGGCTGCCCCTGAGTTGATGAAAGATAGTTAATGATGTGACGTAGCCCCTTGTCACGCCAGCCTGGGTTGTGATAAGTTGTTTTAAGATACAAATTTGAGATAGAGCGATTAATTGTAATGTTGTAGCTGTAGCCAAATTTATTCTCTCTCTCTTTCTACACCAGCGGGGGAGCCTCACGAGGGTCGGGGAAAGTCAGTGGTCATCAGCAACGTGTTCTGCGGGGGACGAGGTGTAGTGGGTGTGTGTTGTGAGGTGTGGCCATCGTGTACAGCCTCCATGTGTCTACCTGTGTGTCTCTTCTCTAGGCATCTGTTTGTCTAGCATTCTGCTTGTGTGTGTGTGTCCATAACACTTTCCGCGAGATGTTTTACCACCTGAACGCTTTACATCATACTATAATAAATCTCAACTTGAGATATAGATCACGTAGTCTAAATGTTTATTTGTCGCCTTTACTCCCCGGAGTCGTAAAAGCCACAAAAATAGCCTCTTATTTGACGTTTGTTATATGGCGGGGTTGAGCTGGCGACGTTTTGTTTACTATTGTCGGCCAACGCCTTCTGGTGGCCTGCCAGGCGAGGGCGTCATATGATATTACCGTGTTGTTTCTCTTCTTTTTTATATCACTCCTTCACCTTATACGTAAGGTATAAAGCATTTTATTTTTTGTAAAAACACCAAACATTTAAACATCAACTCACCAACTTTACAACTGTATATCAGTAATTATGGTCTCATATCCGGGCTCCGGAGTCTAAGGTCCGAATTCAGAACAGTGATTTGAAACCACATGAAGGTTTAAACTTTAACTGATGATCGACCGAAGATTAAAGATTGTTGGTATTCAGATCGCTGGCTTGGGCCAACACAAAGATTCAAACCGGGTTTGAGATCGCAATTGTCGATCCTCGCGTTAATCCAGCCTAGAGGCAGGTTTGGTGGTCGGTCCTCCAAGCAAATCAACATGAATTTTGACAGAGAACGCGCTTTTCGGCGATATCATCAAATTGGAAACTTTGTAGAGAGAAGACTGATGGTAGATAGGCAAAATCCCATCAAATTTTATGATGACACGCAATTTAGCCAACGATATAGGTTCAGCAAAGAAGATTTCCTTGATATTTTCCGTGATATGGAACATCTACTTGACAGACCTGTTGACCACGGTTCACCTCACCTCCCATTCATCAGCTGTTGATTGCTCGAGATTTTTCGCAACGAATAGTTTCCAGGTAAGAAAGATTCTGGTTATTGAATGAGTTATGGTGATGTGTTACAACACTTTCGTGTTTAGGGTTCATGAAGATCACGCGGATAAATGTTAAGAACGCTGACGTTTCTTTATTTGAATTGTTTTTCTTTAGGAAAACTATTTTGATGTATTTTCAATATAATTGAATCAATGCTGAGTTAATTATGAGTGTTTACATCACGCATACACAGTGTTGACTGACGTCTTCCAGTCGTGACCAATGGTGTATCGATCTCTTCACACGATTTTTTCGACCAATCACATTCCAATTTTTTCAACGGGAGCAGCCTGGGTACGGATTTTAATTTCAATTCTGAGTCTTTTGAACCCCATTTATACTAGTCAGAAATGAATATTACTGTCCGGGGGCTCCGTCCCCTGATAAAGCTACATTTGGTTAGGATAGGTTAGGTTAGTTTATGCTAGGCCTACCGGGGGTCCTGGGGCGTAGCCCCTGGCTAGGGGTCAGGTAAGGTTACATTAGGTTACGTTAGGTTAAGTTGTTAGGTTAGGTTAGATGACTCGTTTTCGTGTTCTCCCCCACCCAAAAACCCCGATTTCCCAGGTTCTCCCCCATTATTGTTGGGGGGGGGGGGGCAAAAACGAGCAATTTCCGATAAAAATGAAGGTCAGATTCGTTTAAAACACATACACTGGAAAAATATATTGGTCAACCCCTAATGACTCCTGTCCAAAAGTAAAAATTTACCGCAGTTTTATACAAATGTTCATGTTGATTTCAGAAGCATGTTGAAGATAGTCAAGAGTTGCAAGTGTCTCAGGGAACAATTAGTAGAGTCATAAGGAGAGTGGCATAAAATTTCCTTCAACAGAAGATGCAACACATTTCAAGCAAAGGTAATCCTATTTTATATTAGTAAACATCTTTAGGGAATAATGTGACTTTTCTGTTAAAAAAATTTTAATAAATAATTTTGGATTTGTAAGTAATGAAGAATATAATTATTGAGAGTGAGGAACCACAACCATTTTTTATAGAATTTGTCACAGTGGTTTGTGAAGGACTGTGTGGTTTATTAGAACATAAGAATGGACAGCAGTAAAATGTAACACATTATGTTTTCTCTATTGAGTACACAAATCCATTACTAGCACATCATTTATCTTAGTTACAGAAAAAATTCAATATTGGAATATTAATATGAACTTAACATAAGAACATAAGAAAATAAGGAGTTTGCAATAGGCCTGTTGGCCTGTGCATGGCAGCTCCTGTCGAGAGTTACTACCACTCTCTATCGTCCATGAATCTGTCCAGCCTCCTTTTAAAACTTTCCAGCGCCCCAGCACTTACTACAAAGATGCTAAGCTTGCTCCACTCATCTACCACCCTACTTGTGAACCAGTTCCTACCTTTATCCCTCCTAAACCTAAACTTAACCAACTTAAATCCGTTGCTACGAGTCCTATCCTGCTCGGATATTATAGGAACTTTATTGATTCCCTACACCTACTTGAATACTTCTATCATATATCCCCACACTCTTCGTCTTTCTAGGGAATTCAAGTTTAGTTTCTTTAGTCTATCTTGATAGGGAAGGTTTCTAAGTCCCGGAATCATTTTCGCCATTCTTTGCTGCACCGACTCCAGTGATTTGATATCCATTCTATAATAAAAGCACCAGAACTGAACAGCATAATCGAGGTGCGGCCTGACTTGCTCAAGATATAATTGCAATATGACTACCACACTCTTATTACTTACACTTCTAGATATAAAACCTAATACTCAGTTTGCCTTATTTCGAACATTAACACATAGTTTTCTAGGCCGAAGGTCCGGGCTTACGAGTACCCCTAAGTCGACTTCTCTAGTTTGATGTTGTTAAGGCTGTATACATTGACAGTATTTGTTCTTCCAATATTAACTACGCTGCACTTGCTGATGTTGAATTTCATTTGCCATTTTTCTGACCAATCCTGCAGTTTATATAAATCCTCCTGTAGTGTATTTGCATCCTGCCCTGAATTAATCTGCTGCCCTATTTTGGTGTCATCAGCAAACTTGCTTATGTTACTGCTGATCCCAGCATCTAGATCGTTTATGTAGGTTATGAACGAGAGTGGGCCCAGTACTGACCCCTGGGGAACCCCACTAGTTACACAGCCCCACTCAAATTTATATCCATCTACGCTGACCTTCTGTGTTCTATCTGTGAGCCATGATTTTATCCAATTTAAAACTTTCCCCTCGATACCATGGGCCTTCAGTTTTCTCAGAAGCCTCTGATGCAGTACTCTGTCAAATGCTTTGCTTAAGTCTAAGTAAATAACATCGTAATTTTCGTCGTTATCTACTACCCCATAGACTTTCCTAAAAAACGTCAGCAGATTTGTTAGACAAGATTTTCCCTTGGTAAATCCTTGTTGAGAGCCGTAGATTAATTTGTTTTTCTCTAAATACGATCGGATGCCCTGTCTCCCTTTTTGAATATGGGTATTACATTTGCCTGTTTCCACAAGTCTGGCACAACTCCCGTGTCTAATGATTTTGTAAATAAATTTACGAGGAGTCTGCTAATCTGTTCCTTAGACTCTTTCAAAACTCGGGGGAAAATTTCATCCAGCCCTGGGGATTTTGTCTTCTTTAATATATTTATCTTCTTAAGAACAACCTCTTCTCTGATAGTGATATCCTTTAGTTTCTCTTCTTCATTTCCTCTATATATCAGTTCCACCTCTGGCGTTTCCTCCTGAATTTCTTCTGTGAAAACTGATAAGAAGTAGCTGTTTAATGTTTTGCTTATTTCCTCACTATCATCGATCACTTTCCCTCTCTCTGATTTTAAAGGCCCCACTTTGTCCTTGACCTTTGTCCTATATACCTGGAAAAATCCCTTGGGATTTGCCTTGGATTCTCTTGCTATCCTGATTTCATAGTCCCTCTTTGCCTTCTGTACATTTTTCTTAACATTCCTAGATATTTCCTTATACAGTACCTATCTTTGAGATGCTCCTCCGCTCCCTCAAATTTCTTATAAATTCCTTTCTTTATTCCTATGTCATGTTTAAGTTTTTGATCATCCACCTTGGCTCATTCTTATTTGATTAATGTATTTAATTATATTGAAACATAAATAAGTAAAGTTGTGACAAACATGTGAGTCTGTTCTTTAAATACTTTTCCGTATTAACACCCAATTCACTCAAGGTTAGGTTAGGTTAGGTTAGATTAAGTTATGTTACGTTAGGCTAGGTTAGGTCGGGTTACTTATGAAACTTAATATATTTTTTTCCTAAGGTTTTCAGCGTCACAAATCACCCGAAAACCCCACTTTCTCAAGGGTCCCCCATGTTTGTAAGGGGGGGGGGGGTCATAACTCGGAAACAAGTGATTTCTGACAGAAATGGACGTTAGAATCAAATGAATCACACTAAAACCCCGAGGAAAGGAAAATTTTATGCTTCAAAGGGAGTTGGGTGTTAATCAGGAAATTTCTTTAATTATTATCCTCATGTTTAATCTCGGCTAATATTATAATAAACTCCTTAGCTGTTACCACTCACTTGTATCATTATCAATATGACTAGATAAATAAGAATAAAATTATATTAACATTTACAAAGCTCATCTGTCAATATACTTCCTTCCTTTGACTTTCATATTTTCCCAGCAAGTCCGTAGTTGTAGTGGTGTTCTTTTTTGGACAATGGCACCCGAGTTGTACTGCTCGGTTATATGCTCCCACCTCTTAGATTTCTCGATAGAATTGGTGCCGCATCTGTCTTTTTACTTTCTATTATACTGTTTTCGCCGACTAAGCTTGCAATGGGAGATTTATCCTCGTTGAGTCATAGTTGCCGCCATAATCTTGTAAACATTACTCTCGATGTTGACTGGCTGATGTAATGGTGTAACTAAAACGTGACAGGCTGGAATTTCAATGTTCAAATCCTTGCTCGTAATTGAAGATAATGCAACAGATTATCCGATCCGGGGTTCAAGTCGATGTTCTGAATATGGGTAATCCACTGCAGGAAATCTCGGATCGAGGTATTTAAATTCGCAGGCCTGAGCCGAACTCAAATCTCAGGCTCAAATCATCGTTTTGAATTCGGGCCTAAAGGGCTTAGGGTCAGGTTATCATAAGTCCGTAAGATGAGTTTTCCTTGTAAATGAAAATGTAGAAGTAATAACTGGGTGACTGAAACCCAAGAGCTGAATTTACTTCCGAATTAGAGGCGCAGTAGAAGGAAAAATTACTTGCCTTTCAAATCAAAGAAAATTGCTACTTAGTAAAACACACACACACACACACACAATCACCAAACCGTCACCACTGATTCCGTGTTGACAAAACTGTTACCAAATAACATGATCATCCGTAGTGTTACCACACCCACGAAAATAGAGAAACACTTTAGTCGTACTGATCAACAAGGTCTTGAAAATTCCTTAAGTTCCATACACCGCCCCCCCCCCCTCCTTAGAGGTGTGAGGACTCGTATAACTGGTTCCTTTATTCTTCACTTAACTGCAGATGTAAGGGTGTACAGTATTTAACTGGCTCTCTGAAGCTGCGATATATAAATTGATTCTCAGAGATTCCTTCCCTTAACTTGTCCCATTAACTGAAGATGTTAGAATGTAGCATTTAACTGACCACTGTAAGCTACGACCCTTATATATTAATCTCCCTAAGAAGCGTTTCTTTAACCTTTACCCTTAACTGGAGATGTTAGAATGTATGTAACACCGTAATAGACCTTGAAACACTCACTAACTGCTGATGTGAGAATGACCTTAACTAACTCATATTAACCTACGACACAACAGTAACTATCAGAACTATAGCTCCTTATCCCAGGTTATGGAAGAAGAGGTGGGCGAACAATTTAACTTAGGAATATTTGAAGGGAAATATTCAACTTAAGGATCTTTTGGGAAAATTTTAACTTATGAATGGTTGGTGGGGGAAATATTTAACAGGGATATTTGAGAGTGGTGGCCCAATACAGTTAGGTTAAGTATTTATTGTGTATGTTAAGAATTTGTTGGTTTGTGTCTGTTTGGGAGTTGGGAGCGAGGGAAGGAAGGGTGGTGTTACATCAGAGGGGGGTGGGGGGTTATTTCTAAGGGTGTTCTTCTCTTAGTGTTGCAACAAATGATGATGGCTCGTCCGCTCGCATACTGAATAGATGGGCCAAGGAAGACAAGGCGAAGAGGTTAGGTTAGGTTACACAGAATAACATGAGAACTGTGATTATTTCAGGTGTTGGTCAGGTGTGAGACAGTAGATGGTAGATTGGAAAGAACAACCATCACCACCACACTACTACTGCCGCCACCACCACCACCACCACACTACTACTGCCGCCACCACCACCACACCACCACTGCCGCCACCACCACCACCACCACCACACTGCTACTACTACCACCACCACTACACTACCACCACCACACACCACCACCACCACCACTACACCACCACCACCACCACCACACCACCACCACCACCACCACCACACTACTACCACCACCACCACCCACCACCACTACCACCACCACTACACACCACCACTACTACCCACCACCACCACCACCACCACCACTACCACCACCACCACACACACCACCACCACCACCACCACCACACTACTACCACCACCACCACCACCACCACCACCACCACCACCACACCACCACCACCACACTACTACCACCACCCACTACACACCACCACCACTACTACCACCACCACCACACACTACAGCCGCCACCACCACACACTACCTCCGTTACACCACCACCACCACCACCATTACACCATCACCACCTACTACTACCACCACCATCACCACCCTACTACTACCACCACCACCACCGTTACACCATCACCACCCCACTACCTCCGTTACACCACCACCACCACCACCACCATTACACCATCACCACCCTACTACTACCACCACCACCATCACTACCGTTACCACCAGTTACCACACACCATCACATTACACCATCACAACCACCGTTACACCATCACCACCACCATCGTCACCACCCACACCACCACCACCCTACTACTGCCCACACCACCACCACTATCACCACCTTCACCACCATCACCACCCCACTACTACCGTTACACCACCACCACTACCGTTACACCACCGCCATCACCACCGCCATCACCACACCACCATCGCCACCACCCACCATCACCACCACCGTTACACTTACCACCACCACCGTTACACCGTCACCACCACCGTTACACCACTTTACACCATCACCGTTAAACCATCACCACCACCACCATCGTCACCACCCACTACCACTACCATCACCACCCCACTACTACCGTTACACCACCACCACTACCGTTACACCACCGCCACCACCACCACCACCATCTCCACCACTACCACCACCTGTATCGCCAGCATAATACCTCGTCCCAGAAGCCCCGTAACAGCCTAAACAATGACCCAGTTAATACACACACTCACAGTCGGGTCGTTGAAATGACTGGTGTGATTGCCTGTGATGGTTCAGTCTATTGTGTGGCTGTTGGTTCATGTCTTCTCTCCTTCGGTCGGCTTTGCTCTGCCTCAGGGGAACGAGAGCATCGGCCCCAAAGCCGACAACAGTTGCAGATATTGACTATGAGGCAACAGTCGCTGAATGCCGCATAGATCTGCGGCTCAACTAACTCAACACAGCTAGGATAGCTACTTATGTATTAGGATGTTTAATATTAAGGTAATAAAATGGTGGCGAAGGTGTGGCTATTGGGGGAGGCTGGAGGCCATATTAAAAAAAAAAATGTTGTAGAGGTAGTAGTAGTGGCAGTAGTAGTAGAGGGGACAAGAACCCAATAGTTGAGGTAACCCAGAAAACGTTCCGTCACAATAAATTCACGAAGGAAAAAAAAATAACATAATCACAAAAACAGAACATCACCAAACATTGATAAAAATCGCCATTAAATAAATATGTCCACGATTCCTCATTCCCAGAATTCTCCGGTCAATGAGGGCGGGCTTCCAGAATCAAGGATTTCCAGGAAAGCCCTTCCATATCTTCCTGGAATCGTGACCTCCTGACCTTTCGGCATCTGACGCTAATGAGATCCTGCCGGAGATGTAGGGGCAGGCGAGATTGTGGAGCTCAGGTCATATTGTTAGTTTAGGAATGGTTGTAAATAGTGCCGGTGGAGACACAGGTACAGGGTGGAGACACAGGTACAGGGTGGGGATACAGGTACAGGGTGGAGACACAGGTACAGGGTGGAGATACAGGTACAGGGTGGAGACACAGGTACAGGTGGAGACAGTACACAGGGTGGAGATACAGGTACAGGTACAGGGGTGGAGACACAGGTGTACAGGGTGGAGACACATGGGAGACACAGGTACAGGGTGTGGAGACACAGGTACAGGGTGGAGACACAGGGTGGTACAGGGTGGAGACACAGGTACAGGGGTGGAGACACAGGTACAGGGTGGAGACAGGTACAGGTGGAGACACAGGTGGGGTGGGATACAGGTACAGGGGTGGGGACACAGGTACAGGGTGGAGACACAGGGTACAGGGGGTGGGGATACAGGTGCACAGGCAGAGGGTGGAGGTACACAGGGTGGAGACACCAGTGGGGGGAGGGTGGGGAGGTGAAGTACAGGGGACACAGGTACAGGAGGGTGGTACAGGTGGGGATAGATACAGGCAGGTACAGGGTGGAGACACAGGTACAGGGTGGGGACACAGGTACAGGGTGGAGATACAGGCAGGGTACAGGTACAGGGTGGGGATACAGGTACAGGTGGAGACACACAGGTACAGGGTGGAGACACAGGTACAGGGTGGAGACACAGGTACAGGGTGGGTGACACAGGTACAGGGGTGGAGACACAGGTACAGGGTGGAGACACAGGTACAGGGTGGAGACACAGGTGCAGGGTGGAGACACAGGTACAGGGTGGAGACACATGTACAGGGTGGAGACACAGGTGCAAGGTGGAGACACAGGTACAGGGTGGAGACACAGGTACAGGGTGGAGACACATGTACAGGGTGGAGACACAGGTACAGGTGGAGATACAGGTACAGGAGGAGGTACAGGTACACTCACCTCAAAAAATCCGTGTCCACTCCGAACGAGTCAGTATCGAAGCTAAATGAAATAACGCAGCACCGTCAGTGTTGGGATTCTCAACTACACACACCTGTGAGTATTGTAATGTCCCTTACCTGAGGATGTTATACACATTTTCTCTAACATTCCGTCCTGAACGTAATAGTAAAAAAAAATAGGAACACACAAATGATTCCTCACTTCATCTTTCGTTGGCTCTCTCTCTCTCTCTCTCTCTCTCTCTCTCTCTCTCTCTGGTGAAGAGGCAGGTTATTGAAGTTCTCAGAGAAGAATTTCATTCTTAATACACTTGAAAATTATGTATTTGATCATTATAACCACACAGAAATTTCAATATATTTTGTATGCCTATCAATAACATGTTTATACGTGAATCTGTATCATATAAAATAAATATGATGTAGCAAATACAAAGGCGTTTATTTATCAATTGAAAGTTGCAGTAAACACTCCTTATGCACGAGATACAAAAAACAAACATTGTATTATAATATAGCCAAAGCAGATGTGACCCAAGTGACAAATTATCGTCCACCACCAGCTAAATCTCTCCTAACGGCGGGAATGTATAGAACTTTTTCACGCTTTATGTTTACTGAAAGGTTGGATCACTTGTTTTAATGCAAATTTACTTATTTTAGTGTGGAGTTTTGACCTCCTTAGACGAGTCCCAGACGCGGGGGCTCAGAGCAGTGCATTCAGCTCGTCCCAAACGAGCGAATGAGCGGTTACCCAAACTATAGCGACCCAGCAATGTCACCCAAGCATGGAAACTATGTATACTCCCACGTTCTATATACATCGTATATCTGTACTGTCATACCTCTTGAAAAGTTCCTCACTCCTAACCTTACCTATGTCGTTTCCTCCCACACTAAGACACACTACTGGATTGGTACCCTCCCCTGACAAAACCCTGTCTAACCTCTCGGCTACATGCCCTATCCCAGCCCCAGGAAAACACACCCTAGTCCTACGTTTCCTATCTCTCGCACAAAAAGCCCTATCCATAAACCTCACCTGGCTGTCACCAATTACCACGACCTTACCTGTGGGCAGGGTTTGTACAACTGCCCTTTCCTCTCCTTGATCCATACCGTCCTGCCTTTTCTCTTCCTCGCCAGCTTCCTGCAGCACCTGGTAAGGGTTACTACACTCCACACCCTGGTCAGCTTTCCTGAGCCTGACCCTAGTCCCCTTGGAGACAACCACTCTCCTGAGGGCTTCATTTTCCCCCTTTAGAGTGTCAACCTCACTCCTCAATTGCCCCAGCTGCCTTAACAGAGTTTGTATGATGTAGATCCACAATGGAAACGTGAATAAGATAAATCTTTATAAAACCACACAGGAAAAGGAAAACACTGGAGCACCTTAGCTTTCGTCTTTATTCAAGACATCTTCAGAGGCAACTGAAGATATCTTGAATAAAGAGGAGGATTAAGGTGCTCCAGTGATTCCATTTTTCTTTGTGGTTTTATCAAGATTGTGTTCTTATAAGGAAATAGAGCAAAATAAATCATTACGTTTCTGTCTCGAATTTTAATTTTTCGAGCATTTTGGACTCCAGTTTCACTCAAAAACTTATATTTTGGCGGGAGACACTGTTTCCATCCGACTCAGACTCAGCGCCAATAACCGTTAGTCTCGTTGTCACGTAACTCCAGTATGTCTAGCCAATCAGCGTTGCTCTCGGTGTCACGTGACATGTCTAGCCAATCAGCGTTGTTCTCGGTGTCGCGTGATACTCCTGCGCATGCGCAAAGTTTTGAATTTGACTAGTTACAAGATGGCTGACTCTGCACCTGTGTTCTATCTCAGCTCGCAAATTATTCATCGTGTATTTGAAAACTAAGCCGCTTCCATTGACATTTTTAAGGCTCATGGTATTTTGCCAACCTCTGTGAAGTGCTACAGGCGTTCATACGCAAAAAGTAGAACGATTGTAAAAGAATAACAAGAGTTAAGTGCTTAGTGCCGGTAATAAGAAGGAACATAACCAACAACAATTCTCTGTGCGTGTTCCAAGCCGAAAACAAGGATTGCAAGACTATACTCCACCACTTCCTGCTACAGGTAGCATCACTTTATCCTCCAGCATCTGTTAATTAAGGTAAGTTATTATTTTTTTAACACAACGGGGATTCAGGGTGGGTGGGTGGGGGGGGGTGCTAGGAGATTAGGTCAGGTCCTTCTGGTTTCTTTGGCTAGGAAGTTTCATTTCGTTAGTTATTTGCGTGTTTTTACCCCACAATTTCTCTGTACTTCAAAGCCCTACCCCCTTTGTGCAAGCAATATTACTCTTAATTCGGGGTAGGTGTCAAATCTCCATAACGGCTTATTTGCGACGGAAATGAAGGCCATTCGCTTGAAATATAACACAATACACTTGAAAAACTTATTTTTGCTATTAGTTTCAGTGGGCTACCGTTTTCTTTACCGTTTCTTGTAAATTTGAAATTAAAGTGGTATTTACCTGTGTGAATTTTATTTATTTTTTCATTCAAACAAATTGTCCATTTCATGAACTTGGTAAAATTTCACAAACGTTGTTTAGCAAGACGAAGGAGCAGACTTTTTGTGAAAACCATCAAAGTAATGTATAGTTTAATTAGTAAATTCCTTGTGGTACCATGGTAGCGTTCCCTATTCTAACTTAAAGGTTAGGAAAGGAACGACATAGATATCGGCGTAGACAGCAACATAAGTAAATTTGTTGATGACACTAAAATACGGCGTGGGGAGCCACGAATTACCCAAAAGTATAGCAAATAAGGGTAAAATCTTAACGAATATGTTATACATACACAAAACATGCTTATTAATATTTTTAGTGTAATTTTGTAAAAATAATTTGTAAGATGAAATAATAAACAGCGAAAAACTTTCCGTATTGGCGAACGCTAAATTCCAAAGAGTTCGTGAACAAGGGAGATATCTCAGATCCATCGTGATGCACTAAGTTAACCTAACCTAACCTAACGAAAAGTAAATCCTACGGCTATGTTAAATACCCCAAAGTAACAGAAACATCGGTAATTATATCTCCATTTTGGATAGGTGACTCTTTGGAATTTAGCGTTCTTCGCTGGTTATTATTTCATTATTTTGACTACATTTCAATGAAAACAATATTAATCAGCTTTTATTGATGTAAAACATATATTCGTTAAGATTTTACCCGGATTTAATATACTTTTGGGTAATTCGTTGGACCGTACGGCGTGTAATTAAATCTGACGATGACTCCGCAAAACTACCGGAAGATCTAAAAAAAATTTTCGAATGGTCTGAAAAATGGCAGATGAGATTCAATGTGGACAGATGTAACGTACTCAGTATAGGAGATGTAAACAGGGAAACCAGATAACAGATGATGTTATTGAGAAATCCGACTGCGAGAAAGATTTAGGAGTAATGATAAGTTGGAATCTTAGTCAAGTAAACAATGTGTATTTGCTCGAAACAAGGCTAATAGAGTACTTGGGTTCATACAATGGAGTGTTAGTTACAAGACTAGCGAGGTCATCTTAAAACTATGTCTTGCGCTTGTGAGACCCCACTTGGATTACGTCGAGAGACGCAGAGTGAGGGGCGATATGATCGAGGTGTATAAATTGAAGTCAGGGCTGAACAAAGGGGACATTACAAAGTTACTCAAATTATCCAACCAGGAGCGAACTCGTAACAATGGTTTTAAATTAGACAAATTTATATTTAGGCGCGAAATAGGTAAACATTGGTTTGGAAATAGAGTAGTGGATGAATGGAACAAGTTACCAAATATCATCATTAACTCGAATACGCTGGATAGCTTCAAACCTAGGTTGGATGGATATATGAGCAATAGGGGTTAGGTGTAAATGGAACTGCCCAGTATGGGCCAATAGGCCCGCTTCAGTTTCCTCCATTCTTATGTTCTTATAAGTATACAGTAAATCCTGGATGAAAATCAGCATAAGAATGGAGGAAACTGTAGCGGGCCTATTGGTCCATAGTAAGCAGTGGGGTTCCCCAGGGGTCAGTACTGGGTCCACTTTTTTCATAATCTACATAAACGATCTAGATACTGGGATCAGCAGTGACATAAGCAAGTTTGCGGATGACACCAAAATAGGGCGATATATTAATTCAGGGCAGGATGCAATTGCACTACAGGAGGATTTAAATAAACTGCATGAGCGGTCAGAAAAATGGCAAATGAAATTCAACACCAGCAAGTGCAGTGTACTTAATATTGGAAGAACAAATACTGTCAATGTATACAGCCTTAACAACATCAACCTAGAGAAGTCGACTTGTGAAAGAGACTTAGGGGCATTTATAAGCCCGGACCTAAGTCCTAGAAAACAGTGCGTTAATGTTCGAAATAAGGCATATCGCCCTCTCTCTACGTCTCTCGAGGGAGTGCAAATTAAGATGCTTTAACCTGTCTCTGCACTGAAGGCTCCTAATGCCCTGGATTAGTCTTGTCATTCTCCTCTGAATTCTTTCTAGGGAATCTATATCCATTCTGTAGTACGGTGACCAGAATTGAACTGCGTAATGCAAGTGAGGTTTCACAAGCACAAGGTATAGTTTTAGGATGACCTCTCTAGTCTTGTAACTAACACTCCTTTGGATGAACCCAAGTACTTTGTTAGCTTTGTTTCTAGCAAATACACATTGTTGACTTGGTTTAAGATTCATACTTATCATTAATCCTAAATCTTTCTTACAGTCGGATTTCTCTATAACAACGTTGTTCATCTGATACCTGGTTTCTCTGTTTACATCTCCTAGACTAAATACTTTACATTTGTCCACATTAAATTTCATCTGCTATTTTTTAGACCATTCAATTTTTTTTTTTAGATCTTCCTCTAGTTTTGCGGAGTCCTCGTCAGATTTAATTACACTCCCTATTTTAGTGTCATCAGCAAATTATATCTATGTCGTTTATGTATATTATAAATAGCAATGGTCCAAGTATTGAGCCTTGGGGTACACCACTATAATAGTGACGTTACTCCAATCGGATTTAGTGCCGTTAATGTTTACTCTATGATTCCTGTCCTGTAACCACTCCCTAATCTATTTTAGAATATTTCCTCCAATTCCATGAGCCTCCACTTTACGCATTAGTCCTTCGTGGTGGACTCTATCGAAGGCTTTGCGAAAGTCGAGGTACACCACATCTTAATCGTGCCCGTCGTCCACTGATTCGAAAACAGCTGGAAAGAATGTTAATAGATTTGTCAGACATGAACACCCACTTTTGAAGCCATGTTGGGAATCATTGATCAACTTGTGCTTCCCCAGGTGATTTCGAATAGTTTGAAATTATTGCTTCCAGCAATTTGCCTACACTTAATGTTAAACTGATTGGACAGTAGTTTGAGAATAGTTATCTATCTGCATTCTTGAAAATCGGTATCACATTCGCTATCCTTCAAGATTCTGGTACTACACCCGTTCTTAATGATATGTTAAACAAATTTGCTAAGGCATACTAAGCTCTTCCTTCCATTCCTTTAATATTCTGGCAAATATCTCATCGGGACCTGCTGACTTTAGCTTGTCTATTTGTTTGCTAACACCGTTACTAGTCACTACTATCTCGCTTAATCTATTTTCTTCACTATCTCTGTATATAGTCAGTGGCTCGGGTATCATGTTGAAATTTTCGGTGGTGAAAACTGTTGAAAAATATTTATTCAGATTATTGCTCATTTCTCCGTCGTTATCAGTTAGCTCGCCGGTATCCGACTGTAGTGGTCCAATCTTGTCTCATGTTTTAGTTTGATACATTTGAAAGAATCCCCTGGGGTTTGACTTTGTCTCCCTAGCTACTTCAGTTCATTATTCCTCTTTGCTTTTCTTATCTCGGTCTTAATCCTACTGGCCATTACCTTACAATAATCTCGGAGATAAACTTCACCACGATTTATTCTCCTACCCATAGGCTTCTTTTGTCCAATAATATTCTTTAAATAATTATTTATCCATTTGGGGTCATTGTTGTATGATCTGAGTTTTCTGTGTGGTATGTTCTTCCTTTGTGCATTAAGTAACTCCTTATTTAAATTGGTGTGGAACTCGTCAACCTTAGATCTTGTGATCAGGTCATCCTCAACCGTCATATTTTGTGAGGATATCGTTGTCAGGTCTCCAGGTAAAGTGAGGTCGTCTTCTGAGGGTATAGTGTGTAAGGTCATGTAATCCATCCCCAAACGTGATACCCCTTCTCTCAGCTGCCTTTTCAACCTATCAAAGTTTGCCCTTCTGAAATCTGTGACTTTAATGGAATTTTCCTTGTGACTGCCACTAAATTCTAACTGGAATCTAATTTCTTTATGATCGCTGTTAGCAAGAGAACTATGGCCTGTTCTGTGGATGAAGTCAGTAGAATATAACAAAGTACAGTATTAGGTATTATAATTTTGTTATGACAGTGATGAACTCACTGTACAGATGAATTGGGATAAAATTTTGAAAAAAATATCACCATAACTGTTAGTTTTCTATAAAACAGGAAATTATCTTTGTACCAAAAATTTTACTTTCATATTATACAAGTATAAAGGCCAGTTATCTACAAGATATGAAAAATTGAAATAATGTTTCCTCCTTTTCTCCACCAGATTACAGTATAGTAATGCAATAAATACCCTTTCAAAAATGCAAGACATGAACACTTTCCCAATGTCAGGAGTAAAAATGTATCTGCTGTTTAAATGTTTTTTTATTTGGAAAAATATTCCATGTAAATACTGTATATGGATCCTCACCAGAGAGTCTTCATATAGTTAGTGTGCAGACATTTGTTTACAAGGCATATACTCAACTATTATGGAAATGAAGACATGAAGGTTAGGTTAGATTAGGTTCATCTTGTGAGCAAATGTCATGGAACCCATCTACAGTAGATATAGTCATGAAATTCTACCAACCAACTAATCAGAGACTAATAATGTTAAACATAGAACAAGATGATAATTAAATGGTTTAAAAATATCCTCAATACAGTCTGCAGTGTTAATCGCAAATTATTCCTGCATTTTTTAATGTTTAATATAAACTAATAATAATAAGGATAAGAATACAATGATAATGCTTGATATTTCAGAATATATGCATTATTAAAAGCAGGATATGTTATAATATATGGATGATCAACAGTAAAAAAGTATTTTGAAAGAAAAATCATCCACAAATTTCACAAATATATTAATACGTAATATCCCTGTACGTATGCAGAGTGTAAAATAAAAAAATTAAATAAACAATAATTAAGGCATACAGTATGTTATAATTTCTCCAAGGCATATTTTCAGAAAATTCCAGAAACTGCATTTTTTCTTGTCTACGAGTAATTTGGGGATTTTACGAAGTCTCCACATTTTTCTGTTCCGAGTCTGGGAACCAATTCCGAGGTTAGCTTATGTAGCAAATTCTAAAATCTTCCCTCGAAATGGAAAAATTCTGAATCAATCATGATACCAAGATTTATTTCTTCAGTATTGGTGAAAGGTGAATAGTCACCTGTATCACCACCTGTAAGTGAAAATAAATTCAATAATATTGTGTTAGTTAATTTTGCGAATTCTGAAACATCTTTATTTATGAGGGTTAATATTTATAAGTTTCCAACATCTAATTTGGGGATTTTACGGAAAGTCTCCACATTTTTCTGTTCGAGTCTGGGAACCAATTCCGAGGTTAGTTCAAGTAGCTCAGATTTGTTTGGTTTGATATGCAACACACTCAAAAAATTGATCCCTTTTTTGGGAGAAATTCATAGAACAAAAATTATAAGCCCTTTAAAATTTTAATGATCTACATCAAAATGTTAACCTAACCTACCTAACTTAACCTAACTGGAAACTGACTTAACTATCATAAAATAAAGTATACCTGTAGTTCTTTCTTGTAATACATTGAGTCACTAAGGGAATAAAAAAATAAAACATGAATTTAGGTCACTGAATTTATCTTATTAGTAGCAAATTGTGGTTAAACTGATACACAAATGAAACATGCCTGGGAAGTACCTGGCACTAGTTACCTGGCATATTTGGACTTATTAAAATATGAAATCTTGGCTAATAAATAATTATACTTAGGAAATAATTATTTTGGTAGTGCTGGACGGTTATTAATTGCGTTCATTACAAAATTTGGGTCGATATTATTTCTGATAAAAGACGTTCATTCACCATCCCAGATGGAGCAGTTTGGATTCACCTGGCATTGGTTACCCGGCATATTTGGACTTATTAAAATATGAAATTTATGCTACAAAGTATTTATACTAAGGAAATAATTATTTTGGTAGTGCTGGACTGTTATCAATTGCCCTCATTTCGAAAATTGGGTCGATATTACTTCTGATAAAGGACGTCATTCACCATCCCAGAGGAAGCTGTTCTCACCACTCTTCAAATAGACCATTTATGACTTTTTTTTAGCTTAATTTGATTTCAATACATTTCTACACATAAATTAGGGTAAATTTTTCTTGTAGCAAGTTAAAAATATATTTTTCTAGTGTATTTGTGTGTGCTGAGACTGAATATGACCTTCCTTTTTGGCGGAAATTAGCCGGGGGGTTTTTAGTGATTTTTTTTCGTTTGACGTTTTCCGAGAAAAAAAGTGCCTAAGCGACTAACAAATACACAATAAAACACTAGAAAAACAATAACCTAACCTAACCTAACTTAACTGACTCTCACCATATGATGGAATCACCTATTTCTTACCTTATTGGCCTGGTTCTTGTTCATCGTTGCATTCTGGGATTCTTAAACAACGCCACATATGTTGGTCTCTGCGATATTTACATTCAGTCTTGCTCTTAGTACACTTTACTGAGGTTGGAAGAATACTATGCGATCGAAAAAATGCTATAGTTTCTTCGTTTTTTTTCCAAAACCTCGCAATCAGCTCCATATACTTTAAGTGACACCCATCGCAGACTTCCATGGTCGGAACTGAACTTGAATTTCAAAATATGAGAGACCAAAAAGAATACTCGAATTTGATTAGGCCAAAAATACCGCGAATTAAACCCCAAAACATTTTAATTGGTTTCAAAATAAAAAAGGCTTTTGATTGGCCACGTGACGTGTACAGCAACGCATACGCAGGGTGATTTATGAAGGGGACGCAGGAGACAGGCAGTGTTGGAGGAGAGGCAGACGATAATGGCGGGATGTTAATGGAAGAAAATAGAAAATATTTTGGAAGAGCTATCTCCGTTATTATACATTTCCGCCGGTAATGTAATAGATGAAAATTATCTTATAATTAGACGTCTTATTCAAATATGATAATAGATTAGTGGTAGGAATGAACTGTGCTACAAGAAAATACCTTTTATGATGGTTAGGCGAATTTGGAGGATATAAACGGCGATGAGACAAGTAGAGGCTGGCGGCATTTCTCGTACACAAACATGGACCGCTTTTAAAAAGAACAATACAATTCTGCATGTGCTGTTCTGTATGGAGTATATCGTATAAAAAATATTATTCCTTTGCAGATTTATAAATTTTATGTGCATCCAAATCAATTTTCTTTCTTTTGGTTTCAAAAATAGTTCCATCGTAGTGATCATCGGGCGGGGGGTACGAGTACCACGAAATTTCCCCACGTTCCAATCAATAACGAATTGTACATATTTTTTTTTAGCCAAAAACGCTTCGTGCACAACATCCATGGGGGTACTTCGGCATGGTATACACCACGGCTGATCTAGCAATTGGCCCTTACTCTGATGATTAATTTTTCCCTACCATCGGTTAATTCTGTCCAAATTGTTTCTGTAATTAATTATTTTTTTATTTCCTTATTCATTCCACACTTCAAATTATTCCTGACAAAGATTGCTACACCGCCTCCTTTCCTAATTTGCCTATTGGTATGAACTAATTTATAACCTTTGATTTGGTATTCGACAGGTATGTAACTCACGTGAGTAAATTAATCAATGTTTCGGTGAATGCTATTATATCGATTTGTTTCGGGACATACCAATGCCCCTATTTCATCCATTTTATTTCTCATACCTTTACTGTTCACGTCGTAGACATTTAAGTTAGTTGTGATCTAAGTCTCCTCTGTCGTGTTTTGGTATTAACTCCTTGCCTAATTTAGCTTTATCGTCATTCCTAGCACGAATTCTGTGTTCCTTTTCGTTATGGATCCCATTGCACACGAGTTTCCTCGACCCCCGTGCTCTCATGAGCCCTTAGCATGAGAGCAGGTAGAGATACAGGTACAAAGTGGTAATACAGGTGGAGATAATTACTAATGCAGATACAGATACAGGTGGAGATACAGTTACAAGAACAGGTTCGACTACAGGCACAGGGTGTAGATACAGGTACGTACAGTACATGCAGGTGTACAGTACGTACGAATACAGTTGAAGATATAAGCACATGTATACTGTAGATATGGGCTTCAATTACGAAAATATATTATATTTTATTTATTTTATTTTAAGATAAAGAGAGTTTTGGTTAGGGCAGGTCAAGCTAGGTTTGGTTAGGTCAGGCTATGTTTGGTTAGGGCAGGTCAAGTCAGTTAGGTTAAATTTGGTTAGGTTGAGTTAAAGTAAGTCAGATTAAGTTAAATGAAATTAGTTTAAGTTAGGTTAAGTTGGATTAAGTCTGGTTAGCTTGGGTTAGGTTAAGTTAGACAAAATAGAGTATAGTTTAATTAAACTATATTACATGAAGTAAATTAAAAAGTTACAAAATAATGAACAAAGAAATAAAGATGAAATAATAAATACATGAATAAATAAACTGACAAACAGACATACAGTCTAAAGCACGCGTAACTGTCTGTAAACTGCTCGCCACCGCAAAACTGTTTCGTGAAGTTCAGAATAATGCTTTAAGTCAAGGCGAATATTGCCCAGCGGTGAGTGGTGCTTCATCAGGTGATATGAACCAACCCTCGCCTCCCATTGGTCAATACCCCATCATCGTATCTAGCTAAGCAAGTCTGTGATTGGTCGATAGTGGTGGATCGTTGCAGCTATCATAGGGAGGGACAAGTTACTTTAGTCTACTTCTTTCCTAGCAGTTCTGGCCATACTCTACCTCTTTCCTAGCAGTTCTGGCCATACTCTACCTCTTTCCTAGCAGTTCTGGCCATACTCTACCTCTTTCCTAGCAGTTCTGGCCATACTCTACCTCTTTCCTAGCAGTTCTGGCCATGCACTGCTCCTTTCCTAACAGTTCTGGCCAAATACTGCTTCTTTCCTAGAAGTTCTGGCCATACACTGCTTCTTTCCTAGTAGTTTTGGCCAAACACTGCTTCTTTCCTAGTAGTTCTGGCCATACACTGCTTCTTTCCTAGTAGTTCTGGCCATACACTGCTTCTTTCCTAGTAGTTCTGGCCATACACTGTTTCTTTCCTAGTAGTTCTGGCCAAACACTGCTTCTTTCCTAGTAGTTCTGGCCATACACTGCTTCTTTCCTAGTAGTCCTGGCCATACACTGCTTCTTTCCTAGTAGTCCTGGCCATACACTGCTTCTTTCCTAGTAGTCCTGGCCATACACTGTCTTTCTTAGCAGTCCTAGTCATACACTGCCTCTTGCCTAGCAGTTCTGGGCATACTACAATGAATCCTCACAGCCAGTGTCATTGAAGTTATGAAAGCCACATTGATTGGTGTACGATGGACTATTGCACCCAATCATCTGGGTATTATGAAGGTCCCTGATTGGTCAAAAATGAACCTTCGCAACCAATCAAAAGAAAGTAAAAAGACGCTTGGAAACACAAGCTGTAAATACGAGAAACATAAAAGAGAGACAGAGAGAAAGAAGAGGTAAAGAAACAGTGAATAGAGAATAGGAATATAAAGGTCAGAAGAGATATTTTTAAAAGATAAAAAAGTAAAGAAAATGCGCTAAATTATACAAACATACATACATACACAGGAGGGTAAACTACTTCAGGATGAACCTAGTCGAGGTTTATGGTCCTGACTGGCCCTGACAATCGGCCCTTGGCACCGAGTCAAGTCTAGTGGCACCCTGATAGCCAGCGTTTATGGCACCCCCCACCACCTACCTACCTACCTACCTACCTATGTCCCCGACCTACGTACCTTCGTCTCTACCTATCTACCTTCCATCCTACCTACCTACCTCCCTCCCTACCCGACTCATTGTCAGGTTTACTTTATTCTTGGTCGAGGATAAGTTCCACCCCAGGCCCATGTACACGTCAGGTCAAGGCCATACAACACACACACACACACACACAAACAATACCCAACACGCCTTACTCCTAAATTGCCAATCAAGAAGTTTGAGCTTTGAGGCTCTCTCTCTCTCTCTCTCTCTCTCTCTCTCTCTTTCTTTGTTACTGTACCCATTGTGGTCTACAAGTGTCTACTACTGTACCTTTTGTTCTTCAATCTCATTAATGTAATAACGCTAACTAACAGATGGTCCAGTGAGGATATATCACCCACAACCCCTAACAAAACAATATGGTTTGGTCTTACCAGTTATATAATAATCACAAAGTGTGTGTGTGTGTGTGTGTGTGTGTGTTTTGACTTGCCAAGCGTATACTGACGTATCGTTTTCCGTAACATATGCGCTGCGTATCTGCCAGGTGAGACTGATTAATGTCTTGCCGGTACTACCTCAAGGATTGTTTATGTCTGGAGAACCGTGAAAGCCGTCGAACACCACACACAGACAGAGATAGACAGTCAGACAGACACACCAGGGAGAGACTGACACAAAATAATTATTGTAAGTCGTCTGCACAGTACCTGTCTGTATGTGCATGTAAACTAATGTGTATGTATGTGTGTGTTTCGGTGTGTGTGTCGGTGTTTGTGTGTGCAAATTTTCATATTAAATACAAGGAGAAAAACTTAAAAAAAAGGCAACACACACACACTTGGAAAACGCATTGGCTCTGACCGGGTGAAAAATAATTGGTTTTGGCCATTGTAACACATTCCTGTCTAATATTGTCAAGCTCGGGGTACACATTGCGCCTGCGCCATAAATCAGCCAATCACAGGAAGGTGACATCACATAAGACAACCAATCACCTTTTAGAGATATTTTGAGGTTGGTAACTTGCTTGGATATTAATATTGTGCTGCAGTGTGGATAGACCTCAGTTCCGGTACTGTACGTGGAGGTGTAACAAGTGCAGGTGTGTTGGTGGTGGTATTGCGTGTTAGTTGACTATTATGTGGGTTAAATTTACGTGAGAGACTTATAGAAAGACTTTGAAATATTGTAGCTACTCGCGTGTAGTGATGGATTGTTTCATTTTCTGTGTTGTATGTGAGAAATGGAAAATCGAAACGCTACATTCCTTCGTGAAATTTAATACCAATGGGTTGATTTTTTTAGTTCGTGTTGTGTATGAACCAGATCATTTAGTGCTAATTAGAAACTGGTGATTAAGAATACGTAGTAATATTTGTGAAATCACCAGTTGAAGTTCTTTGGGTATTCTTAAAAGATTGGCCAGTTATGAGGTTCCAGTCTTCTATGCTCTCATTATTTGTTTCCTTTTAGTTCCCAAGCAGCGTTTAGAAGTAGTTTTTACTCTTTTTTACCTTTTTCAAGTTATTTTGTAAAGAATCTTGGTTAGTATTACCAAGTCAGACTTTTTAACAACTGTGAATTGAAAACCAAGGACGTTGAAGACCAGCTGACGTCCACAAACCTGGCAACTGTGGACCTCTCTGGCTGGCGTCAATGAATTCCTTACCTTTTGTGAGTCGAAGAGGAAAATATCTCGGCTCAAGCACTCACAAACCCGACGAAGAAAAACGCCAATAACTTTCCTTACAGTTCTTAACTTATTAGACCCTTCGTAGCTGTGACCTTGTGAAGCCACCGAGAGCCATGAGTATATGATTCAAAGTGGACCTTGTACCGTGGACTAGGTGATAGCTCGCCCCTCTGACCCTGTGATTGATCCATGGTTCTGACCCGATAAATTGATTGATATATATTGTGACCTTGTGAGTTTAGTGATGGGGTGTCTGTGAGTCAGTCCTTGACTATGACTTGGCCGACCCTCAGTTCGTGGGGTCTACTGAGGTCCAGGCGAAGGAGGAAGAAAAAGGGAAGTTCCCCACTAGCATCAGCACTACCTACCTCCACCCTCGCCAGGAAGGTACGTTTCTCCTCTCTCCCCCTGCCGCGTACCAAAAACTTGCACTCACATACGTACAGATTATTTACAAATACTTATATATGTACTTACGCATATACAACATCTAAAAAACACACACACACACACACGTACATTGACATACAAACAACAAACTTCCACATATACGAACAGCTTACAAACCCTCACTCAAACACGTAATATTTCAGCGTATTTTAATGTGTTTGTGTTTTATTATTGTTTATCAGCCATTAGATTTTTTGTCACCAATGTCTTGCTCTTATTTACTGAAGTCTTTAATGTTTTAAGTCTTTGATTTATTATTATTGTTATTATTATTATTATCATCACCGTTGTTATTTGATTATTATTATTATTATTATTATTATTATGATTATTATTATCACCGTTGTTATTTGATTATTATTATTATTATTATTGTTATTATTATTATTATTATTATTATTATTATTATGTTATTATTATTTTTAATATTACGTCTCACCAAAGAAAGACAATACCACCCCAGAGTTTCTTCTGTTCTTCACTCTTCCCCCTGTCTTCTTATAAACAATTAATCGTCACTCCCTTAACTACTGACCAATTAATTAATAACTTTGGGAGATTGCATCATTGTCGCACATATTAACATTACCTGTTCTTGTTACCTGCGCAAGTTAATTGGTTTACTGGGCCATCCAAAACACGTGTATGCAATTTGTCATGGTGTTTGGTCATTGTATAATAATGATGATGATGTGGCAATGATAATGATGATGACAGTGATGATTTATGGATAAGGACTGATGTAGTAGCAGTGATAATGACAGTGATGTAGTGACGGTGATAATGACAGTGATGTAGTGGCAGTGATAATGACTGATGTAGTGGCAGTGATAATGACAGTGATGCAGTGGCAGGATAATGGCAGTGATGTAGTGACGGTGATAATGGCAGTGATGTAGTGACGGTGATAATGAGTGATATAGTGGCAGGATAATGGCAGTGATGTAGTGACGGTGATAATGGCAGTGATGTAGTGACGGTGATAATGGCAGTGATGTAGTGACGGTGATAATGGCAGTGATGTAGTGACGGTGATAATGAGTGATATAGTGGCAGGATAATGGCAGTGATGTAGTGACGGTTATAATGACAGTGATGTAATTGCAGGGATGGAGTGACGGTGATAATTTAGTGTTAGTGATAATGGCAGATGTTGACATAGTATCAGTAATGATATAATTATATTGGTAAGGACAGTGACAATGATAGTGACAATGAAAGTAACAGTGACAACAACTATGACTTAGTGAAAGATAGTGACAATGACAGATACAGTGAATGTGAAAGATACAGATACAGTGAGTGAAAGATAGTGACAGGACAGATACAGTGAAAGTGAAAGATACAGTAAGTGAAAGATAGTGACAGTGGAATATACAGTGACAAAAAGATAGTGAGAGCATCATGAGATACACAATCATCTCCGCCCTACAGGTGCAGTGAGCCAGAGGTGGTGGAGGTACTTAGTGGCCCTGGAGGTCAAGCAGTTATTATGGTGCTATTTTAAGTTCGGCTTATGGAGTGATGAGGCGAGGAGAGAGAGAGAGAGAGAGAGAGAGAGAGAGAGAGAGAGAGAGAGAGAAATCATTACTATCCTACCCTAACCTAAATTAATAAAACGTAACCTAGCATAACTGAACATAATTTGCACACACCCACACACACCCACACACACACCCACACACCTCACAGACACACACCCACACACACACCCACACCCACACACACCCACACACCCACACACCTCACAGACAAGCATAAATAAGAGCATCAGTATACAGAACAGAATCAACATGAAACCGACAAACACATCTTCACCAACTGACACACAAGTACAAAGATGTTAGAATGTTTTCTCTATGTATCTATCTGTCTATTTATTTATCTATTTATATATTTTACTACCCATCTATATAATTAAATTTCGCCTTTTCTCTGTTTCTCTATCTGTCTGTGTGTGTCTCTGTCTGTCAGTGTCTTTTTGTCTTATTCTTTCACGTTTTCTCTCATTATCTCTTTCCTTCTTTTACTTTTTTTTTTACTTTTATCCTCTTCACCACTGGTCGGCTCGTTAGCCGCTTGGGCGATCGGTCACGTCTCTGTTACACACTGTTGGCAAGTACTGGGCATGCATCGGCTCCTGAATGTATCTGAACCTGCTCCAGTGTTGGCCAAGTCTGGTCTTGAAAGAGCTCATACTCGGTGCCGACACAACACTTTCTGGCAGATTGATCCAAGAGTTCACAACTCTCACTCCGAAAAAGTTTGCCCTCACAATTTTCTGGACTTGCGACTTCTTCAACCTTGAGCTGTGACCCCTTGTGGGGCGAGCGTCCGCCAGCTCCAGGTAAGGACACTCGACTGAGTAGTGCCCTTTGAGATGTTTATACACCAAGAAATAACTCTATTAACTCTCTCAATCAATGTCTTGGATTTTCTTACGAAGTTTTTGCCTTGTGCATCATTACTTGGAAAGATGTCCACGAATAAGCTGCAACATACACAACTTTACCTTGGATGCAAGCTCTTCGTAGAAACGTGATCTTGCACTTTTACAGGGGGAAACACGCTTAAACTTTATAAACTGACTTTCATGCAAAACTCTAAACTCAAATGTGGTCTTACTAAAAACGTGAAATTTGATTTAGTTAGGTAAGGTTATGTTTAGTAATGGTAGAGGTAGTTTAGGTAAATATAAGAAGTGTCAGAGGTAGGTTAGATTAGATTAAGTAAGGTTTTGTTAAAAGTAGGTTAGGTTAAGTTAGGTTTAGGTTAAGTGTATTTATGGTAGGTTAGGTTAGGTCAGGTCAGATCAAAACAGGTAGGTTAGTAAGGTTAATGCTGATACGATGCACCCTGTGTTTCCTTAGTGAACATTAGCGTTTCTGCCTACTCATCAGTGCGAATTTTGGAGAATGTTTTTATTTTTTTAATTGACTCTATCCTTGCCCTTGTTTGTATACCTGCACTGTGTCTGTACATTGTTTGTTCACATGCTGTCTATGTACATTGTTTGTTCACATGCTGCCTATGTACATTGTTTGTATACCTGCACTGTCTATGTACATTGTTTGTATACCTGCACTGTCTATGTACATTGTTTGTTCACATGCTGCCTATGTACATTGTTTGTATACCTACACTGCCTATGTACATTGTTTGTATACCTGCACTGTCTATGTACATTGTTTGTATACCTGCACTGTCTATGTACATTGTTTGTATACCTGTAGTGTCTGTGTGCATTGTTTGTACACCTGCACTGTTTGTACATTGTTTGTACACCTGCAATGTTTGTACATTGTTTGTACACCTGCAGTCTGTACATTGTTTGTACACCTACACAGTCTATGTACATTGTTTGTACACCTGCACAGTCTATGTACATTGTATACCCACACTGTATGTACTTTGTTTGTATACCTGCACTGACTATGTACATTGTTTGTACACCTGTAGTGTCTGTGTGCATTGTTTGTACACCTGCACTGTTTGTACATTGTTTGTACACCTGCAATGTTTGTACATTGTTTGTACACCTGCAGTCTGTACATTGTTTGTACACCTACACAGTCTATGTACATTGTTTGTACACCTGCACAGTCTATGTACATTGTTTGTACACCCGGCATTGCCTGGCGTGTACATTGTACACCTGCACAGTCTATGAACATTGTTTATACACCTGCACTGTGTATGTACATTGTTTGTACACCTGCACAGTTTATGTACATTGTTTGTACACCTGCACAGTCTATGTACATTGTTTGTACACCTGCACAGTCTATGTACATTGTTTGTACACCTGCACTGTCTATGTACATTGTTTGTGCACCTGCAGTCTATGTATATTGTTTGTACACCTGCACAGTCTATGTACATTGTTTGTACCCCTGCAGTCTATGTACATTGCACCTGCACAATTATGCACATTGTTTGTACACCTGCACAGTATTGTTTCACCACATTGTTTGTAACCTGCAGTCTATGTAATTGTTTGTGCACCTGCACAGTCTATGTACATTGTTTGTACACCTGCACAGTCTATGTACATTGTTTGTGCACTTCACAGTCTATGTACATTGTTTGGTACACCTGCACAGTCTATGTACATTCGTCGAGTATAGTACATTGGTACACCTGCACAGTTTATGTATATTGTTTGTACACCTGCACAGTCTATGTATAACATCCGCAGTCTATGTACATTGTTTGTACCTGCACTGTCTATGTACATTGTTTGTACACCTGCACAGTCTATGTACATTGTTTGTACACCTGCATAGTCTATGTACATTGTTTGTTCACCTGCACAGTCTATGTACATTGTGCACCTACAGTCTATGTACATTGTTTGTACATGCACGTCTATGTACATTGTTTACACTTGCACAGTTTATGTACATTGTTTGTACACCTGCACAGTTTATGTACATTGCTTGTACACCTGCCAGTTGTGCTATTGCACATTGTTTGTCATACCGTTCTATGGCATTGTTGTATACCTGCACTGTTCAGTACATTGTTTGTATACCTGTAGTGTCTGTGTGCATTGTTTGTACACCTGCACTGTTTGTACATTGTTTGTACACCTGCAATGTTTGTACATTGTTTGTACACCTGCAGTCTGTACATTGTTTGTACACCTACACAGTCTATGTACATTGTTTGTACACCTGCACAGTCTATGTACATTGTATACCCACACTGTATGTACTTTGTTTGTATACCTGCACTGACTATGTACATTGTTTGTACACTCAGTAGTGTCTGTGTGCATTGTTTGTACACCTGCACTGTTTGTACATTGTTTGTACACCTGCAATGTTTGTACATTGTTTGTACACCTGCAGTCTGTACATTGTTTGTACACCTACACAGTCTATGTACATTGTTTGTACACCTGCACAGTCTATGTACATTGTTTGTACACCTGCACAGTCTATGTACATTGTACACCTGCACAGTCTATGAACATTGTTTATACACCTGCACTGTGTATGTACATTGTTTGTACACCTGCACAGTTTATGTACATTGTTTGTACACCTGCACGTCTATGTACATTGTTTGTACACCTGCACAGTCTATGTACATTGTTTGTACACCTGCACTGTCTATGTACATTGTTTGTGCACCTGCAGTCTATGTATATTGTTTGTACACCTGCACAGTCTATGTACATTGTTTGTACACCTGCAGTCTATGTACATTGTACACCTGCATGTCGACATTGTTTGTACACCTGCACAGTCTATGTACATTGTTTGTGCACCTGCACAGTCTATGACATTGTTTGTACACCTGCACTGTCTATGCATTGTTTGTGCACCTGCACAGTCTATGTACATTGTTTGTACACCTGCACAGTCTATGTAGCATTGTATGCACCTGCACAGTCTTATGTATATTGTTTGTACACCTGCACAGTCTATGTACATTGTTTGTACACCTGCACAGTCTATGTACATTGTTTGTACACCTGCACAGTTTCTATAATTGTTTGTACACCTGCACAGTCTATGTACATTGTTTGTACACCTGCAGTCTATGTACATTGTTTGTACACTTGCACAGTCTGTACATTGTTTGTACACCTGCACAGTCTATGTACATTGTTTGTACATCTGCATAGTCTATGTACATTGTTTGTACACCTGCACAGTCTATGTACATAGCAATCTGACGTCTATGTACATTGTTTGTACACCTGCACAGTCTATGTACATTGTTTGTACACTTGCACAGTCTATGTACATTGTTTGTACACTGTACAGTCTATGTACATTGTTGTACACCTGCACAGTCTATGTACATTGTTTGTACACTGCACAGTCTATGTACATTGTTTGTGCACCTGCACAGTCTATGCAATATTGTACACCTGCACAGTCTATGTACATTGTTTGTACACCTGCACAGTCTATGTACATTGTTTGTACACCTGCACAGTCTATATTGTTGTACACCTGCACAGTCTATGTGTATATTGTTTGTACACCTGCACAGTCTATGCACATAGTGCACCTGACAGTCTATGTACATTGTTTGATAACCTGCACAGTCTATGTACATTGTTTGTACCTGCACAGTCTATGCACATTGTTTGTACACCTGCACAGTCTATGTACATTGTTTGTACACCTGCACAGTCTATGTACATTGTTTGTACACCTGCAGTCTATGTACATTGTTTGTGCACCTGCACAGTCTATGTACATTGTACACCTGCACAGTCTATGCACATTGTTTGTACACCTGCACAGTCTATGTACATTGTTTGTACACCTGCACAGTCTATGTACATTGTTTGTACACCTGCATAGTCTATGTACATTGTTTGTATACCTACACTGTCTATGTACATTGTATACCCACACTGTATGTACTTTGTTTGTATACCTGCACTGACTATGTACATTGTTTGTACACCTGCACAGTCTATGTACATTGTTTGTACACCTGCACAGTCTATGTACATTGTTTGTACACTTGCACTGTCTATGTACATTGTACACCTGCACAGTCTAGCACATTGTTTGTACACCTGCACAGTCTATGTACATTTTTTGCACACTTGCACTGTCTATGTAGCTGTACACCTGCACAGTCTATGTACATTGTTTGTACACCTGCACAGTCTATGCACATTGTTTGTACACCTGCACAGTCTATGTACATTGTTTGTACACCTGCACAGTCTATGTACATTGTTTGTACACTGTGCACAGTCTATGCATTTGGTACACCTTGTATGCTTGTACACCTGCACAGTCTATGTACATTGTTTGTACACCTGCACAGTCTATGACATTGTTTGTACACCTTGCACAGTCTATGTACATTGTTTGTACACCTGCACAGTCTATGTACATTGTTTGTACACCTGCACAGTCTATGTACATTGTTTGTACACCTGCACAGTCTATGTACATTGTTTGTACACCTGCACAGTCTATGTACATTGTTTGTACACCTGCACAGTCCAGGTACATTGTTTGTACACCTGCACAGTCTATGTACATTGTTTGTACACCTGCACTGTCTATGTACATGTACACCTGCACAGTTGGTAATTGTTGTACCTGCACAGTCTAGTGTACATTGTTTGTACACCTGCACAGTCTATGTACATTGTTTGTACACCTGCACAGTCTATTTATCTCTGAGGGAGGTCGTCCACCAGGGGATATCTCCCCTCACTTACCAGGTCAATAGGCTGCCCCTCCTGGGTCAACGATGGATGACATGAATCGCTTGTTGACCTGCACTCGTGACCCACTTGGAGAAAGGGAGGTGAAGGAGGAGGGAGGGCCGAAGGGGAGGAGGGACTGTAGGTGAAGGAGGAGCTAGGAGGAAGGCGAAGGAGGAGGGACTGGTGGGAGGAGGCAAGGCCGACGGGGAGGAGGGACTGGTAGGTGAAGGAGGAGGCAGGGCCGAAGGGGAGGAGGGACTGGTAGGTGAAGGAGGAGAGAGAAAACAAGGATATAGGGAGAGAGTTACAGCCATCAAACGGAAGGTGATAACTTAGGTGCTACTTTGATCTATTAAAAGATGGCGAATACATTCACACCTCTCCCTTATCCCTTCACACTCACCCCTCCCTCACACCTCCCTCCCCCCTCACACCTCTCCCCCTCCCCCACACCTCTCCCTCCCACCTCTCCTCCCCTCACACCTCCCTCCCCCCTCACCTCCTCCCTCACACCTCTCCCTCCCCTCACACCTCCCTCCCCCTCACGCCTCCCTCCCTCACCCCTCCTCCCCCTCACACCTCTCCCTCCCCTCACACCTCTCCCTTCCCCTTCACACCTCTCCCTTCACCTCACCCTCCCCCTTCACACCTCTCCTTCCCCTTCACACCCCTCCCTCCCTTCCCTCTCCCCCCCCTCCCCCTCCCCCGCCTCCCCTCCCCCCCCTCCCCCTCACCTTCCCTCTCCCCCCCCCCTCTCCCCCCTCCTTTCTCCCTCCCTCCTCTCCCTCCCCCCTTCCTTCTCCACCTCCCCTCCTTCCCCTCCTCCCCACACCTCCCCTCCCCCTCACACCTCCCCTCCCCTCACGCCTCCCCTCCCCCCACACCTCCCTCCCCCTCACACCTCCTTCCCTCTCCCCTCCCTCCCCTCTCACCTCACCCCTCCCCCTCACACCTCCCTCCCCCCCCTCACACCTCTCCCTCCCCTTCACCCTCTCCCCTCCCCTCACACCTCTCCCCTCCCCCTCACGCCCTCCCCCCCCTCACACTCCCCCCCCTCCCCTCACACCTTCCCTCTCCTCACACCTCCCCCTCCCCTCATACCTTCCCTCTCACTCACAACCTTTCCTCTCCTCACACTCCCCACCCCTCTCCTTCACACCTCTCCTCCCCTCACACCTCCATCCTTTCGGAGGTCTTCTTCCTCCACCACTCGACCTTCCTCTAAGAGCTGTTTAATTCCCATGATCTGATGTTTGTGCTGTCGCCTCTAGGTCTCTCTGTCTGTCTCTTCTCTCTCTCTCTCTCTCCTAGAATTGGAGGATGAGATGCAGTAATGGTGGTTTGGTGTCTGATGTGTAGAATTAGGTGTCATATATAAAGCGATAATTCTCAGTATCCGCTGAAGGTCCGCGGTCTCCACATATGGATATTTACCCATTTGAAATAACTCTCTGGCATTAACCCTTGAACACTATCCCTTTGATATTAACCTCTTTAATATTAAAACTGTGCTATTGACTATTTTTCAGCACAAGGAAATATTACCCTACATAAATATCATTCTAATAAGATTTGAACGAGATGACTGTAGTTATACCTGTTTCATAAAGTATATGGGAATTTCTCAGTTTCATAAAGTTGGGATTTTAGGCGGATGGGAAACTAACCATAAAATGTTTGCTAATGTTTGCAAGAGGTTGGTGTTGATCAATTGGTAAGCTGGTTTAGCCTCAAGGGGGTTTATTTTGGTAGTGTGTTTGTTTACGTCAGTTCAGAGATGGTTTATCGTTTTTGTTCTCCTCTTAACTACAATTTTTTTAACGGATGTGTTGATAGCTGAAGTGCGGTTTTATATATATATATATATATATATATATATATATATATATATATATATATATATATATATATATATATATATATATATATATAAAGTAAATCACTGTAGGTGCGCGTGATCTATATGTGCTGATAACCACAAGGAAAGAAGAAAACACGAAGTTCCCAAGCGCTTTCGTGTAATTCACATCTTCAGGGGTGAGTACAGACTAAAGAGAAATACAAACCAAGGTGTATATATACAGAGGAGGGTGAGACCAGGTCCACAATGGTCAGGTATTAGGTAATGACCCTACTAATCTTTAAATAGCACACAACGGTTGGTGGTCAGGTCAGAGGATAAGGTGACCCAACTTTCTCACCTGGTTACAAATCTTCTTAATTACAAAATTGTCCAGTTTGTACAGGCCATTACTCAAATTCATGTTGAATGCTTCGGTATGTTTAATAAGACTAGATTATATATATATATATATATATATATATATATATATATATATATATATATATATATATATATATATATATATATATATATATATATATATATATATATATATATATATATATATATATTAATATATATATATATATATATATATATATATATATATATATATATATATAATATCATACACACATATATCATACAAACATATATCTCTCAGCCTATAGAGTGTTAAATAGATAGTGTATTACAGCATAATATTATACCCTGGTAGCCCCCGGCAGCCCGCTGATCTTGCCAGACGAGTTGTGACGTTTTCTAGAAAAAAATAAGAGAGAATGGATGACCTTGAGGGGTAACCCATGTAGAAACTTGTTCTCCTTTAACTGTGTGTGTGTGGGGGGTGTGGCAAATAAATGCGTACACAAAAAAGAGATAAATAAGATAAGAAAAAGATCCCACAAAGGAGAAGATGAATATGACACAAGAAAACGCAATATACGAAGAAAAAGAAGAAACCAAAGAGAACAAAAACAAAACGAAAAGAACAAGGACGACAAGAACAAAAACAACAATACGAAAATAACAAGGAAAATGACACGAAAAAAACAAAGACAACAAGGCGAAACGAACAAGAACAACGGCAACTAGAAAAAACAAAAACAGGACGAAAAGAATAAGAAAAACAAGATAAACAAGAAAATCAACAGTAACAACAACCACCACCACTCTGCCACCAAGACACAATCACGTGGTCGATGGCCAACACCACCAGTGTCAACATCATCAGTCAGGGTCAAGTTGATTACATTTTGGGCCGTGGATGGTTAAGGCGTCAAGGGTCACTGTAGGTCAAGGTCAGAGGTCACCGTAGGTCAAGGTCAGAGATCACTGTACGTTAAGGTCACTGTAGCTTCAGGTCAGAGGTCACTGTAGGTCAAAACGTCAGTAATACATATATTGGATTAATGTACAAGACACGGGAGTATTTTTTGCTGGCACCATTACTGAAGGTCAAGGGGCAATAATAAACACGGTTAATACGGTGTCACTATCATAGTGTGGAGTTGTTAGTGTCACTATCATATTGAAGGAGTTATTACAGTGTCACTATCATATTGAAGGAGTTATTACAGTGTCACTCATATTGAGGGAGTTATTACAGTGTCACTATCATATTGAAGGAGTTATTACAGTGTCACTATCATATTGTGGAGTTATTAGTGTCACTATCATATTGAAGGAGTTATTACAGTGTCACTATCATATTGAAGGAGTTATTAGTGTCACTATCATATTGAAGGAGTTATTACAGTGTCACTATCATATTGAAGGAGTTATTACAGTGTCACTATAATATTGAGGGAGTTATTACAGTGTCGCTATAATATTGAGGGAGTTATTACAGTGTCGCTATAATATTGAGGGAGTTATTACAATGTCACTATCATATTGAGGGAGTTATTACAGTGTCGCTATAATATTGAGGGAGTTATCACAGTGTCACTATCATATTAAGGGAGTTATTCCAATGTAACTACCATATTGAGGGAGTTATTACAGTGTCACGATCATATTAAGGGAGTTATAACAATGTCACTATCATATTGAGGGAGTTATTACAATGTCACTACCATATTGAGGGAGTTATTACAGTGTCACTATAATATTGAGGGAGTTATCACAGTGTCACTATCATATTGAGGGAGTTATTACAGTGTCACCATCATATTAAGGGAGTTATTACAATGTCACTACCATATTGAAGGAGTTATTACAGTGTCACTATAATATTGAGGGAGTTATTACAATGTCACTACCATATTGAGGGAGTTATTACAGTGTCACTATAATATTGAGGGAGTTATCACAGTGTCACTATCATATTGAGGGAGTTATTACAGTGTCACTATCATGTTAAGGGAGTTATTACAATGTCACTATCATATTGAGGGAGTTATTACAGTGTCACTGTAATATTGAGGGAGTTATTACAATGTCACTATCATATTGAGGGAGTTATTACAGTGTCACGATCATATTAAGGGAGTTATTACAATGTCACTATCATATTGAGGGAGTTATTACAATGTCACTATCATATTGAGGGAGTTATTACAGTGTTACTTTCATATTGAGGGAGTTATTACAATGTCACTATCATATTGAAGGAGTTATTACAGTGTTACTTTCATATTGAGGAGTTATCACCAGGGTTATCACAGTGTCACTATCATATTAGGAGTTATTACAGTGTCACTATCATATTAAGGAGTTATTACAGTGTCACTATCATATTGAGGGAGTATTAC